>NW_010171496.1:0-79846 GCF_000695765.1 Mesitornis unicolor
CGTCGCCGAGTTCGGGGGTGCTCGGGATGGGGCTGGCTTGTTCGGTCCGCGGGAAAACGCGACCTTGAGCGGGGGAAGTCTGTCAGGCTCTGGCCGGATGGACGGGCACCGCGGGAGCCTTGGCGGGAGGGAGAGGACCTTGGTTGTGTGAGGGGGTAACGAGATCGGTGTGGTCCTTGACAGAAATACAGAGTTTCCTCGTAGCAGAAATGCTGAGTTTGAGAACACCAGCTTTTTAAAAAATTTTGATCCTCTGTTTCTGTCTCCCTTACGACAGGGAGATTGAAGCAGATAAAATGCACGATCTTTTAAATGGTCGAGTTTCCAGCTTAATGGCGACAGACAATAAGTAATGAAGGGGCATGAATGCCTGTTCTTTTGTCTGCATTCCAGGTTTGCATCTCTTAAAAAAAAAAATTCAGTTAATCGCTAGAGAATTAACCGTTTGCATTATGGTATGAAATATTAAAACAACTGAATTATGGAGTTTTGTGTTGGCATCTGTTTACTTGTGGGCTCTGACTACTGCACCGCTTCAAGTCTAAATTAGATGAAGGAGGACAGAGCAGAGTGTTAATCTGGACCTAGGAGTGCTTGCAGGAGACTTATATGCAAGGATGACATTGCCCCATATCCCACCTCTTGACAGTCGCATACTTCTAAGGACAGAACTGGATCTGCAGGGAAGGCAGGTGGGGGATAATTAGTTCTCACGCTAGGCCCTTTCCTAGTTTTAGGGTTGGTTTAAAGCCTGAATTACAACATTTAACATCTCTACAAATAGTCTGTGTCAAAATCCTGGATGTGTTTGCTGTGTGTTTAGTTTCTTTTAAATCTTATTTGGGCCTTGGTCTTGTACAGTCATTAGTCCATTAAGAATGTAATAAGCCAGCACATAACCTCTTTCCATCTATCAAATAATGCTGTGCAGCGTTGTGCTGTTGAAATAGGAAGCTGTGACCAAGTATAACTGATGCAGCTTTCTGAACAAGAGGCTGGAGTGCTTCTTAAGTGGTTAAGCAATAATTCAGAAACATCTTTATTAAAAAGTGTATATGCAGCATTTCCTGTGTATTTTAGTTACTGAAAATTATTTTGTTCCTGTATTAGATATTAGATATTTGTCTTTGGACTGATACAGTACTGTCTTGGGGTGACTGAAATCTGGGAACCTGAAAATACTGAGGGAGGGAAGAAGTAAACAAAAGCCTGCAAAACATAGATTTAGATATTTTTTTTTTTAGTTTCTCATCCTCACCTCAGGTTTCACAGTAAAATACAAGTATGTGCTTTAGTTTAAGAAATTATTAAATCGTTTCTACTTTCCTTGGTCCACATAGTTTTATTCAAAGTTATCTCTTTGTAAAATTGAATATAGCAAACTTCTATGGAGATATGGTTATCGGTATAAAGTATGTAACTTTTAGAACTTTGACAGTTTAAAAACTGAAGCATGTAACAAAGTATTTCATTAGGCATTATTTGTATGGTTGTATTTAATGCTAAACATAAAAAACTTTGGAGGTAGGATAAAAGAATTAAGAGTTAGCAATAGTTTGAAATTTTCATCCTGCATCTCATTTTTCAGATTTAGGTATGAAGGAATTGCTGCCACTCAGTGGCTGATATAAAAGTATAGAAAACCATACCCTGTTAGGCAGCTATGATGTGTGTGTGGTTAATGAGTATGTGAGATAATTGTGTTCGGTGAATGTGCATGAGGTAATCGATCAGGAAGATGCTCGTATTGTTCTGACCAGAGGTGAGCTCATTCTTAAACTTTTTTCCATTTTGTATTTCATTACTTATAACCTATATCTTTATTAGGCATAATTATATAGTAGGATCATAATTTTCTTATTTAATAGAATAGCGACATAACAGTATATAAGAAATTTGGCTTTCTGATCACACAGTACAGTTGAAAAGGTACTCTGAGAAGAAGGAATTATTTTTAAACTAGAAACCATTTCTAAACTAGGAAACTTGTGAAATTTTGTGGCTATTTTGGTTAAAAAGAAATATTTAGAGGACTCTTTCAAAGAAAGCTTGACTAGTCGATACTATGTAGGTCAAGAAAATAACAATACAACCTGGAAAGATGACATTTTTTTATTACAGTAACTGATTTCCTCGGAAAAGCTAGATGCTTTCAGGCCTGAGAGTCTATATTGATGTCTAAAAGCTACAGTCATTACAATTACAGTTCAAATTGAGTACTTCAGGGCCTAATAGTTTAAATTAACCATCCATCCTTGTTTCCATTTTAATGATTTCACTGTCACCCTGCCTCTGTGCAGAGATACACATCCTCTGCCCTCTGGATGTGTTGCCTCGGGAATTATCCTTGCATTAAATGCAGTTTCTCCATCGTGGTTATCAGGTTCTGGTCGAAAGTCACCTAAAAAGCACCACAACAGTTTGTGTTCCAGCCATTTTAACTGTTTTCCTTGCTGCATGACAAAACTTAACATCTTTCTCTGAATCTTCCATTACCTGCATAATCTGAGTGCAGGATTTGGTTCTGTAGAGCTCTATGTGGGGGCAAAGGACGAGTAGGAATAGGCAAAGGAGGAAAACTACCTGTGCCCATTCAGAGCTATTTGGGTAGCACATTAAAAGTAATAAATCCACATCCACTTGGCAGTGCTTTGCAAAGATGCAGTTAACAGAGATGAGCCTGGGAGAGCTCTTTACAGCCATGGTAAAACAATGCTGAAGTGGCTTGTGTTATGGTCTCATTTAAAAGTTAGTTACTTCTACCTGTAACAGAGGTTTTTCTTTTCTTAAAGAGGCATTGCCTCTCTAAGCCAGAGCTACTCCCTTAGCTTTTGATGATGTTTGAGTAATTTTACAGAAGTCTGCTCTGCGTGAACCAGTGTACTGCCTCAAGCTCTGTAGGGCCACCTAGATTACGCATATATTGCCCTTACGGCAGCAAACTGCACCAGCGTGCTGCTCCTCTAACCAGAGACACCAGGAAAGGTAGAGAAATCAGAGATATCGCACAGGAGTACTGGGGCCATCACGAATCTGGCAAGAGTGGGGCATGATTTATTTCTGGTCTGATCTAGACCAGAGTTACTCTGATACAGAGAATTGAAATCTGATGTGTATATCTGTGTGGTTTGGGGTTGATATTTTTTTTTAAATGAAAATGTATGCGTGTGGAACATTATATCTACTTTTCAGTGACAGAAAGATGCCCTGACATCCATGAAGTACGTTATATTTTGAGCCTCTTAAGTTAGCTGTTGCTCTTTAATGGTTGACGATAGATTTGACAGTTTCTGACTAAAAGATGGAAGTGATGCAGCACAGATGTATATCAGTAGCTGCAAATCGAAGAGGCATTCAGTAAAATCCATTATTTAAAAAGATTTCTTAAGCTAAGAAAGTGCATAAAACCACAGAATACTTTTTACGGTATCCTTTTACCGAAATTAATGTGTTTCCTGGTAGTTTCTTTGCTATTGAGTGTAATGCTCTATCTGGAAAACGTTGTTTAAAGACTTTTAAGCATAGTCGGTATTCATATGATAATAGTCATGTTTCATAAAGTCTGGGAGTGTCTGTCACAGATAACTTCATGAAACTGGTACACATTAAGTTTTTAAGCCTTGTGTGATACTTGCCTGACTGTTAAGGGAGGAAGGTGCGTGCTTGCCATCTCTTCCCATTTGGTCAGCCAACCATCAAACTTAAAAAAAAAAAAAAAATAAAGAGCAACACCTCTCTGAATGACCCAGAACAGGATTGTTTTGAATTCCTTTTGAGAGCAAAACAGATACAAGTGTTTTCACTTCTACCTGTTGGTAGTGAGAGTGAAGTTGAGGTAGGTCAGTGGAGACTGGTCAGGGGACCATTGCACTGGGCCTTGTAGCAAAGAGATCCCACTAAAACCAGCTCTTCTCAAACAGCTCCAGTAGGGGTGCCCCTCTTTTCTGAAGAGGAGCATGTGGGCTCAAATCCTTTCCACCTCCCTGGACTCAGAGTTGTCTGAATTAATATCTCGTTTCTGATCTCACGAATGGCTTAAAACCTCTAAAATGGGATGTATGTCTGTGCATGAGTGGCTTTGATTTGCATTATATTTAGTCTTGTGCAGTCTCATAAATTATTTAAATATTTATAGACTTGGTTTAATCCTGGCCACCTGCTGTAAATATGCATATCCTGAAACACATGCAGTAAATCTAAACTCCCCCCCCCCCCCCCCAGCTCTGTTCCCCTGAGCTATGAAGTAATGCATGCTACTGGTTTGGAGCTGAAAGCCTAGACTTGTGTTGGTTTAGCCTGGTTGTTGTGTGACAGCTTTGTAATGATGAGATGACAGAGAAAATTGCATGTTTTTCTAGCACTCAAATGTCAAGTTACTTTCTGAGTGTTTGAAAATATTTTTTCCATTAACACCTGTTTATTAAAGATCTAATAAAACATTTGTGTATTTGATTCTTTATCATATTCCCGTGTTTCTTGAGGAAGTGCAGTTCAAGCTTTGCCATGGTTTTTCTGCCTAAGGAGCTCATGAAATCTGAGTGTTTAGTTAGTATTACTTTGTTCCTCATCATGCCAATAATATCTAATTTACTTCAGTGCATCGAATGTATCAATATTCAATATTAAGCACAGCTTAAAGGAAAAAGGATTTTTGTTTGTGATACCAGATTTGTCTTTCTGATACTAAAGTGCTATTTTTTCTTTTTTTTTTTCTAACTTATAGACAGTTTTTAAAAAAAATTTAAATGCTTGAACATGTAGATAGTTGAAAAGATTATAAAAAATGTCTAGCAACCCAACTCAAGTTTAAGCTTTGCTTTTGTAGCCTGCCTTTTCCTGGGAAACTCCCCAGTGAGTACAAAGGCAGTGTAGCTAAGGTGTTGCAAACACATTGTTCGATAGCTGAACTATGCTTTTCTTGGAGATTTTATTTCATTTTTGTATTTCTTTCTTAAAAGAAACAGTTCCTCCTTTTCCGAAAGCCCTCTGTGTGAAAATTTGTTAGGAATTTCGAAGATGCAGTCCAGCCCTTTATATGCTCTTAATTTGTGTTCTCAAGGAAAATTAAGATGAATAGACATAGTGCAGTAACTTTGGAAGACTGTCATGTTTGAAATATGACACTGACTGCCCTGTATGTTGTATCTCAAGATTTTTATAATATGTTTTGTAATGCCTCTGTGTGACTGCATTTTGCTGGCATGACTGTGTAAAGAAAATGAGTATTTTGTACCTTACTGATTTTGTTAGTGTCTGTTGAGCTGGAGAAAATACTTCACTTGCCAAAGCACACAGTAGCGTGTCAGGACATTTTACTGGAATACTCTTGTGAAAGTAAGATTTATTCTTGATTATTTTAAAAAACATATATTTAATGTATATTCCTGTAAAAGCACAGATGGCTGTCTTGCATCGAGTAGGTGCTGCCAGGATCTTTCATTTTGATAACAAACCCTGTTCCTTTTACAGATTAAATAAAAATATAGAATCTGAAACCCTCAGTCATACAAGTATCTCTGCATGTGAAGGAGTAGATATTATTATAGATAATTTCAGTCATGACAGATTTTATTTAGTTTTAAATAAACTTTTTTTTAATAGACTGGTTTTTGCACTCACTGAGCGATGATGATTACATTTCTTCACATCCAGTGTGCTGGTCCATTAATGCTGTGTTCCTGCTGAAACGGGAGTTTAGCTGTTTCCTTTTGTGTCTGTTGGCCGATGACTATGGCCTTCACTGAACTCAAATATTCTTAGTAATGACTTGGGGATGCTGATTGCCAAATATCCAGAGCAGATTTGTCTGTCAGGAAATGGTGCAAACTCTCTCATACTACGTTTACTTGCGTTCCTCGATAACTGACAGGAACTGACACGATTTCTGTTTGACAAGTTTATCTAAGAAGCAGCATCCCAAGGGCAAGAGCTTCTTGATATGGACCTAAACTCTTCCAGGTAATTTAAGAGCTAAAATGCATCCAGTTTTGCTGTGATCTGAATGCAGTGCCCCATCTGCACTTGAACATGTCTTCTCCCATTCTCTCAGCTAAAAAGGAGACTCCAGCATCCCCAGTTACCTCATTCCTTCAAACCTAGCACAAGTTTTAGGGGAGGACAGATAAAAGGAGGATTCAGTAGATAGCACTTGTGTCCTGCCTGGAAAAAGTCCTGTCCGGGAACTAGAGGGCAGGATGATAAAGCTCAAAGCAGTGTTACAGCTTGGGCGGGGATCTTGGCCCTGACTCGGCCACGTGGAAGAAGTATCTCTTGTCAAGCCCAGTGAGGTGGTTTCGCTGTGACCCTCCCCACCTTCACAACAGCAGAAATTTCATGAGGAGATGTTGCCAGATATTTTTTCCTGGTAGATTTTTATTTTCTACAGGCCTTCTTGAAGGAACATGTGATTTGGATGAAAGGATTTATAGGTCTGTCTGTTAGTTCTCACAAGGCTTGTATTAGGTTCTCAGGCTTTTTTCCCCTCCTCCAGTTTCTTTAGGCCCTTACAGTGAAGGAATCTGCAATCAATTTATACCTCTCAGCTCATCTGTAATTGCAGAGTAGCTATTCTGTTGGCAAAACTTCCTTCCTCACATATACACCTGAGAATTATCTTAAACATGGAAGGTTGTCTGGAATCTAATTCTCCCTGTTTATTTGGTCTCATATTGATAGAGGTTGGGGTCTTTTTCTCCAGCAAGTTAGGGCCTGTCCGTATAATTTCGGTTTGTTTGCCCAATGGTCTCGGCTGTGATTGCTGACTTCTCTGTCTAAGCCATCATAGCCTCAATGCAGGTTCACCAGAATTGCACATCTGCAGGACAGTCTGTTTCAGTAAAGGGTGAGTTTTGTTGCATTTGTGCACCACGCTGTTATACTGCTGTCATTGCATCTGGTGTGCATGCTTTTGCATGCATATACCTCATCTTGCTATCCTAGGCAAGCACTTCTGGTGTAAGTACGTGTTTATTTTATCTGAAGTTAGAGCAAGTTTCACCTGGAGGATAATGCTCTGTTGCAGCCTATCCTGTTTATTTTTAGCAAGTCTTTCCACATTGCTCTATTACTTAAAAGCTTAAGTTACTGGATCTGCACCACAGACACCCTCTGTGTCCCTTGAAGGGAACATGGGGGTTGCCAATGAGAGAAAGCTGGAATGCCGAAGCGGCCATTTAGGCAAGGAAGTTGATGGATTACCGTTGTAAGGCAAGAGCAAGCGGGAGGGAGAGAGCAGAGCAATGACTGCCAGGCCATGTGATGCTGTTTGTCCTTGTCGTGCCATGTTTGTCAGAGGGATGCTGCCAGCACTGTTACTCTTGCTTCATCCTCACAGACTCTAGCCCCTCTCCAAAACTTTTGCAATGCAACCCAAGCACCCACTGGCCAGGGCTGGGGCAGGGAGAGGAAGTGGAGCTCTGGCTTGTTGCTGTATTCTCTTTTCTGTTTCAGTTTAATTTGCAAGCTTGCTTATTAGCAGCGCCACTAAGATTTTTCAAGGCAATCCAGAGCTTTCATGTAATCTGTACTAGTATCTGACCTATTTACGGTATTGTGATTTGGAATTAATGTTGCTTTCCTTTTCCAGTGGGTGGCAGTTGAAGCAAAGAGAAATGTTTATTTGCTTGGAAGTTTGTATAGATATGTATTTAAGGAATGGGAAGAGAAGCCAGAGCAGGCCAGCCTTTTATTGTCTCTCTCTATGTTGAGATCTTTCCTTTTTTTTTACTGCATCTCCTAGCTGGAGAAAAGGATACATCGAAGGACCTCATGTGACCAAAATCCTCTTTTCGTTTCAATCTCCTCAACTTTTTGTGTGTTGCTCTGTTGCTTATTCCCTTGTTCTATTGCTAGTTAATAACTGTGAGCCAAATCTTTCCGTCATTAGAGCTCTGAATTGTGTAAGACAATTTAAAAACTTTGAAGCAGGGAGCTGCTAACTTCTTGCAGCATCGTAAGCTTCTCAGAGTTGTATTTGGATTTTGAAACTAACACGTAGTAGCATTCCTTTCTCATTTTAAAAAGCAAATCTTGACAAGAAGTCCTCGATACTGATTCTTAAAAATTTAATACGTATTACACAGAATCACAGAATATCAGGAGTTGGAAGGGCCCTGGAAAGCTCCCCCAGTCCAACCCCTGCCAGAGCAGGATCACCAGAGCAGTCACACAGGAACACGGCCAGGTGGGTTTTGAATGTCTCCAGAGAACGATATACTATAACTCTAATATCTGTTTCCCTGAAGGGCCAAATTTTGACTGAATAGTACTTTCACACACATTTCTTGTATGGAGTTAGTGTATATCTTATTCACAGCTGAATTTCAAGCATGTATTATTAAAATAGCATACAAGATTCCATGTACTGCTTACCTGAAGTACACTTTGGTGCATTTAATGAATATGTAAGTGAAATGTAAGCAGAGTATATATTTAGGGAATACAATTATCTGTTTTAGTGTATAAATTGCTGCATTTCTAAATGTAGTAGATATCAGATTAAATCTATTTTTTAAAATTGTAAGAAGGATGTATATCAGAGCTGAAACCAGAAGTCAGGTTGAAAATTGTTCTTGTATCTTGGGGCATAATTTGACAGGCTTTAAGAAGAACTAAACTTCACTCTTTTTTTTTTAATTTTATTTTCTTTCTCTCCTTTCCAAGCTGTTAAAACAGTGATAGGGCTTTTCCAGCACTTTCCAGTTCTTTACATTGTGGTAAATATTTAATGCTGCCTAAAAAGCTGGTGATGTCTTTTATTTTAATGATTTTTTTTTTTCTTAGAGATGAAATAGCATTTCATCTTCTATAATATGTGATTATAGCTAACTTACCAATTAATGCCCATCTTCTCCCTGAAGAAAATGTGGTCTTATATAGGTATTTAAGGTAGCTAGGCCAAAATATATTTAGTTAAATTAGAGAACAGTATTATAAATGCATTTCAGCAGCTTTGTTATGTCCAAAATGAGTAAGCTCATCGTAACTCAGCCGTGCCCTAAGCATATGTGGCGTTTCACTTTAAGTCTGTTTTTACATTGATGCAGTTAAATACAAAAGCTTGTGCAAATGCAATAATTCTAAACGCTTATAAACTCATTTGCCATTTGCGTGGATACAAGTTCTGCTCCTGCTAGAGCAAAGTTCAACTTGATTGACAGATGAAACTTGTAAAATGGAAAAATATCCAGGAAAAAACCTGGCCACATAAAATAAATGATGATAAATTAATTAGCAGAGCAGCAAGGAGTTGAGCTTCGGTGGATAACAAAACTGGTTTTACTTATCAGCAGTACTTGCTGTAATGACCTAAATTGGAAATATTTTTTAAGCTAAAAATACTCCGGAAGCCATGACATAGCATGTATTCGGTTTTGTCAAAGGGACACAGTCAAGCAGAAAATGACACTTTTGTTTCTTTTTTTTCATGTAAGAATTAATAATAACGTCTGTGATGACTGTAAAGTAACTCAGTCAGTAGAAAAACATCATTTATTTTCAGTTCCTTTAATTGTCAATTTAGTTTAACTGTCAATTATTGGATTGTCGTTTGCTGGAAAAATTGCTGAACACCTCAGTAGGCAGTGAGGAAGAGGCTTAAAGGTATTTTAAAACGTTTTGATACACGCACATGTAGTGATGGTATGCTTGAATTCTTGAGGTTTTTTTACTTTCTAGAAGACTTCATCCCATTGACAAATCCAATTCTGGGTGCTATGGAAAGATTGTAGCATTATTTCTAGTCTAGATTTTTTTTTAAATCTACTTGTATTATGATTTTGGGTTTTTTTCCCAGAAATCTGATTTTCTTACTACTTCTACTTCATGCTACTTTCCAATGAGTAAGCTGATCCTAATACTAAAAAAAACATTGACTGAGACTCAACAGAGGGATGTTTTCTTTGTTTGCTTTAAACAAACCATGAGAGTAACACAGCTCTGTTTTGAATTAACAGCTCTCCAGGCTAGGCTGTACTTAACGCTTCTCGGACTCTGGTGAGGCAGTAGTATGAACATTCAGATGCTTCAAAGAAAAGACGGACATACCTCAAATTTTATCTTAAAAGCACAAAAAAGGATGCCAGACTCATGCAATTGAAAACGATTGCTGTTAAGCCAGGTGTCCCAAACAGGACAAGATGGAAGAATGTATCCTTGTTCTGCTGCATTTAGTTTTGCTTCAGTTGCTAAGAGCGCCCTGCTGCCTAGTAAGTGTTAAAGGCAACTTAAAAGCAGGCCTGTTTGTGTCTCTGTGCTTTTGGTATTATCCCTGTGGTCCTTCAGCTCTTACTTGGAGTTCTAGTGGATGAGGTTGCAGTAAGTAAGTGAAGAAGCGCGTACTTCAGATCTTCTGATCGGAGTCTTACTTTCAAAATTTTGCTCAATGCTCCTATGGTATTGCTTAACCATTAAACCTCCCAGAGTAATTTGTTAGGATATTTGCAAGGATGCAAAAAAGATACGCTTTGCAGTACATCAGTTTCTATCCTTCGTAAGGCTTTTCAGGCCTGTGTGTAAGTACCATAGCATAGCTCTGTCTGCCATCTGTGCTCAACACATGAAGCAGTGGAGGGAAGCAGGGGGGATGGTTGGAGCTGGCTATGAGACTCTGCTCTTGTGCTGGAGAGCAGAATTGTTCTGTTTTTGCTTGACCTCTAATGTGTTGTGCAGTCTGGTTGAATTGCTTGCTTGTTGCTTGCCCAGCAGAATATGGGTAACACATCGTGTTTTCTTCCGTTGTTTGCTTGTTTTTCCTATTGCAGTAGCCTGAGCGCAGGTGCCTGGCTGGGGGGCCCCACGGTGGGCTGCCGCCTTACGTGCTTGGGCTGCCAGCCCCATGGTGCAGGGCAAGTGCCGAGCCCTCCCACTGCGTTACTGCCCTTTGCTCTGGTGCAGCATCACAGCACAGACCACGCTGAGCTCAGCCCTGTGTGCTGCAAAGCCTTGTGTGCTCCGAGCCCTCCTCTGGTGGAAACCGGAGACATTTCCATCTGATTGCCGGTGTACAGTACTGCATTCAAGGCTGGAACAAAGATTAAGAAAATGTTACTGCCAACTTCCTGGGGGGGAAAGCAAAACATCTTGAGACTTTGTGAGTTTCCTTGTGCATTCTTTGGGCCTTTATGATGTATTATAAACTTTCTGAGAGATTTTTTTTTTCCTTGAAGTTAGATTTTACATGAAGAATTCACATCTTTTGTGCCCCTGCAGGTATGCTAATGAGATGGGGTGAAAATGAGTGAAGTAACTGAGAGAGGGTTTTGTCTTCTCAGGAAAGAAGCTGGAAAAGTTTCTTTTGGTTCATTTCATCTTTCCACAGATTCCGGTTAGGCTCTTGCACAGGATGGCTTGAAGCCATGTTCTGGAGCTGGCTGCTTCTGTCCTGGAGCAATTGCAATAGTAACATCGTATCATCCTCCTGTTTATGTGAGGGTTGGCTGAGCTTGCAAATCTCAACACTTGGAAGAACAAGGGAACTTCTCTTTGAGTCGTCGGAGTACTTGATCTGATAAACTGCACGAGAGGCACATTCTGGTTTTCGGTGAGCAGAACCCTTTCCCTTTGGAGAAAGAACATGGTGTTGGGGAAGATGGAAGCTATGGGGAGTCTCTGTTGCATGTTTGGTGCAGCTGCAAGTTGCAGATCAAAGAATGTGAGATGTAAGCCTGTTCTCTCAGTGTCTGAGTCTTTATGTGGAATGCAGCAACTTCAGCTGTGGCAGCATTTTTTCTTAAAATTTTCTCAGTATTGCTCAGCAAGCAACATATTAAGAGGGAGTAAGCTGATTGCTTCTGTTTCTTTAATGTGGATCCTGGAATCCAGAGGCTCGTTGGCTCTGACTGTACATTTGATAAATGTATTTCTAAACTGGTTCCCAAATCATTTATGTGTTGAAGTTGTCTAAATTATGAACTGGCCTTTTGGTGCACAATGCTAGTACTGAAAGGAGAAGACTTGACTTTGGAACTGTTTTCAAGATGTTTGGTTTTGTGTTCCAGCTCTGCAAATCAAAACATTGCATTCCAGATAGGTCGGTAGAAAGGGCTGCACCGGTAGCAGTGGTGTGGCCGGCGTGTTCCATAGGGGATCTCGCAGCAGCATAAGAGGCTTGCAGCTGCATCGATGAGAGAAGTCAAGGGGGCCCAAGATGAGATTGCAGATTGACTTTATCCTGCAAGTTATATCCAGTGCTAACAGTGCTAGAAGTAACCCAGCAGGAAAAGCAAAATGCTGTTTTACTTCATAGCCCAGCCAAAAGCCAAAAACCTCTGTACTTCTCTCTGCCTAGAACCTTTTCCTATTGCAGAGACAACCAAGTCTATCTGTTGCTGTTAGACTTTGGTTTGCCTACATGTTCTCAAATACTGTATACCCCATCATATCAGGAAGGAGTTAGATAGTGACTTGAGTTACTTGGGCTCACCAGACTTTGAGCAATATTTCAGTAAAAACAAATGCAGTTAAACCAGTATTCCTGTTGCTGTAGATGTGCTTGCAAAGATCTCAGTAGGATCATAATTTAGCTGCCGTAGTAATACCATAATTGACATAGAAATAAGAAACTCTCACTTTCGTACTTCTTGCTGCAAGCCTTTGTTTCAAGAATGAAATTTCCCTGACTTGTCCAGACAGCCTGTTTGATTTAAATGTTAGTGAAGGCAATAATTTTTTCTTTCTGCTACAATTGTTTTAACGAGTACCGTTGCACCTGCTGCTAAGGGATATGTGTGTCATTGGAGCACCCCCCCAAAAAAAAATCCAAAAACCAAACAAAACCTCTGAAAAACCTCCAAATCCTTTGCTGTTAAAATTTTGCTGAAAATAGCAAAACATAATTTTGTTATTGCTTTAAGCAAGAGAGAAATTAATTTGAGACCTGAAATTCTGTACTTTAAAACAGATTTTCACAGGACATATTGTGGTGATGGCATGCTTAATAGAGCGTATTTCACAGAATCATTTCAAACTCGTGTTTTGCTTTTTTTCTTTGTATTCCTGTGTTCCACTTTCTATGCCTTTTATTTCTATGCTTTGCTGAAGAACCAGCTGCAGTTCAATGTCTTAAAAGACATTTTATACAAAGAAGGTCTGCAGTGAAACCTTTTAAATCATGAAACTCCAAAAAGCTTTATTTTTCTGTTGCCCAGTTTGCTCTCTTCCTTGGCCTTTGGTTTCTGTGATACATAGTACACATGAGCTGCAAACAGTCAAAAACTGATTTTAAGAAACTTTACTGGGTTACTTTGATTCTGTTTTATTCCTTCCAGAGGCTGATGGCAATTCACAGTTATCCTAGGAAACTTAACATTTCCACAGAGAATCCATTATTAAAACAGATAACCAATTCCAATGGTAATAGTAGCAGGAAGCAGTATGATGCAATTTAATGAGTTTCTGAGATCAGTCATTAAGTCACTTTTCTGTATCCTTAATTTGTTCTGTGGAAACTGCCGGTTTTATAGGCATCCTTATTTTGGAGAAAACACAAACTAGTGCTCTCTGAAAATATGTGCAACTGTAGTTTATTCAGAAATGGATGGTAAAACTCCAGAGAAAAAGTGTGATGTAGTAAAATGTATTTTGCACAAAAATTAAGCCTCTTGGTCATCCTAAAGTAATGGGGTGTATTAACCTTGCCAATGGGTGCTTGTTCAGTAGCTGGCAATATAGGCAGTAGCACAGTGAGCTGATGTTCAGAAGTCGCTTATGGCTGGAAGATTTTCCCTTAGAAAATGCTTTGTGAAGTTGGCAGAGCTGTGGATACGCGGTGTAAAATTCAGAGCAAGTGTACTGTGATCAAATGATTCTGCAACTGTATGCGGTTCTTTGTTTGAGTCAGTAACAACTTACACTTGTTTTATTTAGTGAAATACTTTGAAATGTGTATGAATGCTTTGATATGACATTAGTGTGAAGTGTAAGTGTACACAAGTAAAGTCGTATTCCTACAAAACCCCCACCTTTGGAAATGTATTAGAGCATAGAAGTTTGGTTCTTTCACAGTAGCTGTTTTGTCCTTCTCCATTAGATTTCCCCACATTTAAAGGGTCATTGTTACACTCTTTGACTCCTCTTGCCATTGATACACAGGGCTGAGGTTTTCCTGTTCAGGGAAAAACTGGCTAGACTCGCCATGCATTTTCTTATGAAGCTAATAAAGAGCAGTGTCATCTTGGAAAATGCAACAGAGGGGTTTTATCGAGCTGGTGTATTCTGGACCTTTACCATGTTGTCATTTATCTCTCACTCACAGAAACACTCTAAAATGGTAACCTTTTAATCTTTTTTAGACTACAAAGCCTTTGTTATGGCTCCAGAGTTTGATGGCTGAAACTTTACTATACGCTTTGATCTACATATTTTTGGTTTGGTTTGGTTCCCCTCCCCCCAGTGCCTGTGAAAACACTCAAAGCCCTGACTATTCTCAGGGGCTGATATAACCTTTTATGGAACCAAATTGAAAAAGGTCTCTGTTAGATTAGCACAAGCATACACATGCTTTACTTCATTTTGCGAAGTTGTAGTTATTGCTAACTCCTAACTGCTCTCTATACGGGCACTGCTTCAATATCTTTTCTTTCTATCTTCAAGGTGGCTCTTTGCCTGTGAACAAGAAAAAGATTCCTGGGGATGCTTCGTACAAAACATAGGTGTTCCTCTCTTGTCAGCCCTTCAACTTGTTTTCTGCTGTTCATGTTCTAGTTATTGTCCAAGGTCAGGATATTCAGGTGTGATAAAGTTATAGTGGTTGGAAGAAGCAGGCACCTCCTTGACAAGAGCCACAGCACTGTTTGAAATATTGTTCTTTACTTCAGTGTGAGTCTGCAAGAGAATGAGAATTGTGCAGTTCAGTGTGATTGATTGCTACTCCATTTACCATGTGGAAAGCTTGGCTTCTGTGGCTCTGCCCAGCATATCTGGAAAAGCAGGAAAAGCTCTCAAGCTAGGAGGCTTATTTAGATGGATTCTTCTCAGTTTCTCTCAGTTGTCAGCTGTTATTTCCTGGCAGGTGCAAGCGCTGCTTCTACTCCCTGAAGGGCTTTGTCGCGCTGACTTAGATGTGCCATAGCCTGGGTCTTAAAAGTTATCAGCTATCTGAAAGAAAACTCATATGTCTGGTAAGATACTACTGAAGAAAAATCAGAAAAAGAGGTAGTCAGTGTGTCTGCAAAATATTTCTTTTGTTTTTTATCATTTAAGTTAAATAGAGTTAGTAGAGTTTAACTCAATAGAGTTATTTTTGTTTGTGGTTAGGCTGTACTAGGAACAGGTAGGAAGCGTTGATTTTGGCACTGGGCTTCACAAACCTGGTGACTTTTTGGGTTAGCACATGACTCATCTACTACCCTGTGTATTCAAGGAAAAGTCCCGGATACTCTTCTGATGATGTGACTGTTTCTGTCTTGCCTAAGTATAGTTAGATGTGGCCTATATCCAAGAGATTCAGAAGGCAGAATGAAGTTCTTGCCAAGTATGAAAGACAGGTATGACAGGTGAGCACTCTTGGCAGACAAATTCATTTATTATGCAGCTATTTGAAGTGGCAAGCGTCCAGACTACCACTTAGAAAGGAACATAATTGCCTGACAAGGTCACTGGGAACAAGGAATACAGTGGACTAGACATTGTGTCCTCCAGATCCTTTTATATTGTGACGCTCTGGAAGGACCCACTGGGCCGAAATCGTGCCAGTTCCAGACACTGTGTGTGTATGGTGTCTCCCATTGCCTGCCAAAGAAATTATTTTATGACATGTTGGAAAATGCCCAAATGAAGATTAATATGCAAACTACAATTGGGCCAATCTGTAGTTATGTGATAGCTTCCTTAAATGCGTAAAGCTGGAGGAAGGTTAGGGTTTTTGCTTGTTCTTGTCCTTTAATTCTGTGGGAATTGTATCTTTTTTAAGATAAAACTTAAACTGCTCTGAAGATAGCATCAGTAATTTTCTTGTCCTTTGTATTGTGGTTGTGATTAACTTGATTAACTCAAGTCTTTTCAGAGAATGTTCATATTGTCATTGAGAGATGGAATTAGCCTCGTTTTAAAGGAGGGAAATTGTTATAGGAAAAGTAAAAGATTCTCATCTACTTAAAATGTTAGTCTCATATTTTGGTTTTAACTATACCTGTGTCTCCAAAGAACATTCCAGGTGATTTCTAGCCGTGTCTTAATAGGAGCTGAAATTTTTTGGATGAAACTCAAAAACTCTGTCCCTCTGAGGCACAAAACCTGGCAGAACTGGATTCCAGGGTCCAGAAACGAAACCTGTGGAACTTCAGTGTGGTGATTTAAAATGAGACCTAGTTGTAAGTAACTGAAAACACATCTACTACTCAGAGATATTAAGCAACTTCAATGGAGGTTGCTAGCAGTCATTCCTGTAATGCATATCAGAGGCTGTTACTGCTACTTTAAATGAATCACTCGGGTAACCTAATTTGTAATTGTACATGTAAGTACACAGAACATGGGAACTGCCTATTAACTAGTTCTGCATTATAATATAATTTTACTGTCTCATCATTCAAAAACGTATTATCAAAGGAAGAGGAGCAATCTGAAGCAAGTATGTGCATATATAGGTTCAACTGTATGTATTCAGGTGGATTGTTCTCTTTTTGATGTCACGCTGAAATATTTGTATGATATTCAAATAATGCATGTGGAATAGACACATTCAGGTGTCGGTCAGCTTCCAGGGAAGTTGCACAGTGTTTCCTCAGGAGGCGCCATCCTTCGCTTTCCTCCTGCTCCGTACTGCTGCCATGCAGTTTTCTAAGCTGTATTAACGTTTTTAGCTTTCAAGCAACGGCTACTGCTCTCTAGATGTGATTCCTCCACCAGTTTGACAACTTGTGTTGTCTACAGATGTGGCTGTGATTGACAACGTGGATTTTAAGATATTGGCTCTTCCATGTAACTGGTATTTGTGGGATTGGCTCAACGCAAGTAATTTTCATTTAGAAATTAGAAATTTCATTTCTCAATACAATCCATACATTCAGCCCTTTGTTCCAAGTTGTGCTGAGAGATGGTGTTAAATTATATTTTTAATATTATAGTTTGTATCAGCAGTCTTCATAATTAAAGCACTTTGGCAAGTGTGTGTGTGTGTATGTTGTTTTATTAGAGCTAACTAAGGAACAGGGGTGTTAAAGGGTTTCTCAGGGTCAGGGTGCATTCAAGGTCAAACTCAAAGGAAATCAGTGCAGTCCAACCCAGGACCTTGTCTCCTTTTATGGATACCAGCCCCCTTCTCTGTAGGACCACAAGTCAGCGACTGCTGCTATGTAATTGAATCTCTCCCTGTTCTTGTTTATTTTTTGTTGTAAAAACAAGGTTTCAGTCATTGTTTGTAGTGAGTCCAACAAATCTTGAAACCTGAAAGAATGCCACTCTTTCTTGTTGCCTGTTAGAGAGATGCCTGCTGAAACTAAGGCGAGGTAGGCATTTGTACCAGGATGAAAAACGAAGGCCCTTCTTTGTAGTGTTCCTCGATGTAAAGGGTTTGGATGAGGTGTTGTGAAACTTCTATCCAGATAATTCTTCTCTTGTGCATAAGGAAATAGATAAAAGAATGAGCATGTTTTAAGCCTGGTTTTGCTATTTGTCTGTGAATTACAACTGTCTTCAGATACCTTCTAGCCAGGTAGTTGAGTAGGTAATATAAGAAACTCTTGCTAAAAATGTCCTTTACCAATGCTAGTTAGTACATCTGGAAGATAATATCATAAAATAAATTTCTCTTTATGTTTTTCACTTCCCTGAGTATTTCCATACTCCACCATTCCTTATATTTAGCTGGCTTTATTTAGTACCTTGACGATAAATAATACTGGTTGGGGTTTTGCAGGGTAGCAGTTTTGTAAGATAAATAGGTTTAACTTAACACTGGGTAGGATATAATCTGATAATTTATCAATTAGGGTACTATTGACATCTACAAGTCTGGCCTATAGTCTTTATATCCAAAACTAACAAGCAGTTATGTTCATCTGCCCTTCAGCTCCTCAGCGGCTTGTCCATTTGGAGCTACAGTAGTTCCCAGCAACATAATTACAAAGTGCTTTTCATGGATTTGCATTTAAAAATCTATGAAAGAAATTGAAGCGGACCTATGTCCATTTGGTATTATACCATACGAAAAATAGTATTACAGTAATTTGTGCTATATTTTGCTGGCTACTATGGAGTTTTAAATAATCCTTACAGTGTGGGACATACCGAGCTCTAAATAGCATAAATAACTCTCAACTTAGTAGGAAGATTTTTTTTTTTTCCTTTTGCCATAATCATAAAATCACTTTTGGTTTTTTGAGCCATTTGGAACAAACTTTTCAAGGCAGGGCCATTGAAAGGAACAGCCTTTGAAAAAAAGTCTATTATTCTTATAATTTTATAGATATGAATCTCAAAGATGAGTAGATGGTCTACAAACTACTTGAAATCCTCTTAGAAATGAAGTTCACCGATTTTATTTCTGATCTGAAAAAAAGCTTTGAAAGAGGACTTCGGATCTTTTAGTAAGTATTTGTAATGGCAGATTACCTGACCCTGCAATTCTGAGCAATACTCATCAACCAAGGAGCAAGAGTGCTGCATAAGCAAGGAAGTAGGGAGTTTCCGCAAGGATGACTCATTATCAAGGAGGAATCTAAATACTGTTCTCCCCTGTCTGATCATGGAAGGAGATTAATTAACCTGCGTGCATAATGCATTGTCCTCCCAAAAGTGCAGAAAGACTTGATACCCCTTTCTGTAGGAGACAGGATGAAAAATTCTGATTATGAATTCAGTAACACTGCCTCAAAAGTGGGTAGAATTGCTGTTAGAAACCTGTAACTGACCATCCTGATACCTTGCTTAAAGGATAATATTGACTCTTCCTGTTGATTGTTTTTGAAAGAAGTACTTAAACCTTGACTTTTAATACTTAAGAGTATAATTCTTAGCCATGATGATACCTTGCTGCTACCAGACAAGCCTTTCTCTATCTATTTGATCACCAGGTAGATGATGACAGTAAATGGGGATGGAGGTGTGGAGGTCAGGTCAGCAGTGAATGGGTCGCAAGCCTGAGCCGTGTTCTTTTGACTCATGGCAAGTTCATACATGTCATACTGTGTTCCACTGAGCTCCAAGTCTGCAGGAGTGTCTGGAATAACCATTTCACTGCAGCTGTTGTAACTTCACTAAATGACGATGGAAGAAATTTCACTCTCTTTTAAACTTGCTCCTGCAAATCACTTGGAGGATCTCACCATTCTGCCATAGTACAGATTGTTTAAAATGCTTCTATTTTCTTTTTTTTTTTTTTTTAAAGACTCAAAGTAAAACTCTGGGTCTGCTCGGATCTACTTTAAAGGCAGGTGAAGAATCTATTACTTGGGTAGTACCTACACAATGCATCATCGCTCTGGAACAGTACTAAATACTTGGGGTATTTGTTAGTTGTTGTATCTCAGTCTTTCAGAGGTAACAACAACGGGAAATTTTAACAAAATCTGGAGTAACTAGGGATTTAAACTCTTGGGTTGATAAGAATATGATTAGCACAGTTTTTTAAGGGAAGTATATTTCATTTCTCTTGATGGGCTTATGCTAGTTGGGACCTTGTATCTGTCTATCTTCCATTGTAAATAAATGTGCTTGCTAGAAAATTTTGTTAAGATTATTTGCATTTATGCAAAAGAATCTATATTCAGCATTTTTTCCTATTTCTTCCTTGAGAAGCACTTGTTTTATTTTCTAAGTACACTTTGCTGTTCTAGAGGCTTCTGCATAGTTTTTGTGTGTAATGTGGGAAGTCAGGAACACGGGGTTTATTGTCCATTTTCCTTTTTCACTGTTCCTCTGGAAAAGGAAACGAAAGCACCTTGAACACGACTATAATCCATAATCCTGACAAAAATAAGGGAAATATTTCTATAAAACCACTGAGCACAAACGGCGTGACACAGTATTGCCACCAGTAATACTGAAAACATTTTCCTCAGTTTCACTTACACAAGTAGGTATGGAAGTTCAGTTTTGCCTTTTGTTCAGGAAACTGTTAGACATATTTATACATGTTTAGTAGTCAAAAATATATCAAATTTTTAATATATTCAGTGAATATGTGCTGAATATCATGATTGTTTTATGCAAGTATTTTTCTCATAACTTTTTAAAACTTAAAAAAATCCTAAACCTTCAGGGGAACAAAATGTTACTGTGGAGAGATAATTATGAAAATTATTCTTCTTCCTCAGAATATCCAATCTTTGTGCATATGACACATATTTGCATGTCTTACCAATAACCTGTGTTTCTCAGGACACAACTTAGATGAGCAGAGGGCACTGACAGCTGCAGGAGCCTCATGGGAGGTTCTTTTCTCCCTTCACATTTCCTCACATGGATTTTAAGTGCTATTTTTTAATAATACTGACATTTTGTGTCAGAAAGCGGTTTCAGAGCCTTATTTTTAGATATTAATTTAGTTATAGAACAGTTAAGAAAACCCTAATGCTCTAATTGGAAAACTGCATCTTGGACAAGTAGATCTATGAGAGGAGCATAAAAAATTTATTTACAAAGCTACTTTTTAATTCAGGCTTTTCACAACACAAGCAAAGTCACTATTCAATATAGCTGTTTCAGATTTGAGTATTTTTTCATATATTAAGAGGTCCCACAGAGGCAGGATGGAGTTGTCTATTAAAGGCTGGAAACGCAGCCGTCTGCAGCGCTTTCCCACAGAGTGGAAATTCATTGGGTCAAAGTTAATTTAACTTTTGTTTGCTCAGTGCTGGGGACTCTCAAATTACCCACGATGTGGACTCACTTTTCATAAGAAGTGGGTTACAGGCATTCACTTAACCTCTTTTTAGTTGTGTGAATTGCCCCTCAGTCCTGGTCACATAACACATCTGCGGGTTCGGCAGTAATTGCTAACATGGAAAAAGCAGTATTAGGACAGGATTTATGTACTTAAAGTGCTGTAGTGGAAGCAAATATCCAGACCTGTGGAGAAAAGCCAGCATCCTGTGGCCAGCGGAGTGCTGGGTGCTGTAAACCAAAGGCAGAAAGGAGTCCTTGGGGCTGCCTTATGCTGGGGCTGTGGCGGCCGTAAGTAACAGGAGAGCTTGCCAGCACCCACTGCTCAGTCCTCTGAGCCGTGGTGATGTGTGAGATGGAGAATATGGCTACTGCTGCGTAGAAATGAAAGGTGTTTCAGATCCGCAAAATGCTAGGGTAATTAAGTGTGCTGTGATTAAGTGAGCTGCACAGTCAACAGCAGGAAAGAGCTCCTTGGCATTCAAGGAGAGAAAGAATGAAGGCAGTGTGGCTAGAGCTCATACACAGAGGAAAGATTTGGAGGCAGGGCTGGGCAGACCGTTAAGGGTAGATCTACTCAAACTAATTACACCATGTGGAAAGAGAATTTCCCTCTGGGCTGCCTGGGGACGTGCAGTCTTTCCATGCCGAGAGTTAAGAAAGAGATTTTCTGTAATTGCAAGAGGGAGCATTTGCATTTGGGACCACTAGGAGCATTTTGGATCCTGTGTGCTTCACCCCTGTAGTTGCTGTCTGTTACCTGCTTGTCCATGTTAAAAGTATGATTGCGCTGTAAA
Source organism: Mesitornis unicolor (assembly GCF_000695765.1). NCBI lineage: Eukaryota > Metazoa > Chordata > Aves > Mesitornithiformes > Mesitornithidae > Mesitornis > Mesitornis unicolor. Next base: position 21,618 of record NW_010171496.1, read on the forward strand.
GACTGGGAAGAGCACTGTATGCGGGGTTTATGCCATTGCCTTAGGAACATTGTGATTTACAGCTGTTTGGTTTTCCTCGTGAATTTTCCTGTGCCAGTAGCAGCCATACCCCATCCTTTTTAACTTAATGATCTAACAAAAATGTCATGCCCTGACAGTATGTGTCTCAACCACGACATGATACAGGAGGTGCTATTTAGTGATAAAGGTTTGTGATTTTTCTAGCAAACGATTGCTATAAAAATTACCTTAAAGAAGCACTTTTATGGGAAAATAAACATGCAGGAAAGAGAAATAATGTGAAGGTGCAGGGAAAATAGCCAAGACTTTAATTTATCCATGTAGTGATGGAGGAAATGATAGGCAATAATGAGCCAGGAAAGTTTATCTGTAGGAAAATCACTGAATACTCTGAGGCTTCTGTGGGCTAACTGGGACATGAGAGCACAACTGTAATCAAAGAGTTTGTGTTCACTTACTTTTGGGGTAATTTACAGGTACCCTTGCAAGTCAGTGGCATCTGTCTTTTCTTCCTGAAAGTGTTTTTTTAGGCAAGTAATGAAGTGTGCTTCTTGTTTACCAGTACGTTCGTAACACCCAGATGCTGACTTGCGGTGTTGTCAAATGAAGTTCTTGGGTATGTGTTTCTGTGTGTCTGTCGAGTTTACACGTGCAAACCAAGCATCTCCTCTTTAAACGATTCTCCAGGTTTTAGTAGGATGAGCACTGGAGTGGAAGGTGGAGGAAACCATAACAGACAAATACGCGTGTAGTAACTTGATCTGCACTTACGCTCCAGAAATTTGGGTCCTTAAAGCAGGAGGAATAGGATTTCTGGGAGGTGGCCAGAGGTTGTTCCTGTGAGTGCCCAGTCCACACGACTTCTCACTCTTCCAAAACTCAAAATAGTCCTGCCATGGTTATCTCCACAAGCAAGATGCTGGCTCATTTAAAGCTCTAGGGAATTTTGTTTGTATCTTTTTTTTTCTTTAATTTTTTTTTCCTTGTTTACTGTGTTATGTCCCAGTTATGCCAATGCCTGAAGGTTTTCTTCCTCAATAAGGGTACTAAAACTATATGGTTTTGTTAATTTATTAGAAACTCACTTAATATGGCTATTAGCAAACATTAGATAAAGATGGCATCTGTGTCATCACAGTTCATATGTTTAAATTACAAAATTCAGGAAAAGGAAGAAAAAGAAAGGTTTGCTGTTAACTTCTTATCTTAGGATTAAAAAGGAAGGAATTAAAAATGGTGTTAAACAATACATATTGTCCTGAGCTTACTTTACAGCTTGTACTGTAAGCTCTGTGCTGCTTTCAAATAACCTAAATATCTCCTAAGATCCCTTTATGCTTTAATTAAACTTGCTGCTAATGAGCGGTGTCTGTTTCTGCTATGTTTTTGGGAATGCCAGGTCTACTGTAAATGTTCATTTCCTCCAGAAGGTGATTCAGAGGGCAGGGGACAGTTCAAGTGCTTTTAATTACAAATAAGTTTGTTACATTTGCTTCTTTCCAATTTCTCCTTATTGATCAGTGTGGATATTCCTTATTCAGTATAATCCTATACATCGCTCAGTGTCGCTCAGTTCTGCTTATTTCATCTCTTCATTGTGGAAATGAGAGGTTTTCACATGTGCATGTATCCATGTATAGCTTCACTCTTTATTTTCAGCTATTAAACCACAGAAAAAGTCTTTATGAACTTGACTTTTATTGGTTATTTATATTTCTTTTGTGGTTTTGACCTTCACATTTTAGATAATAATAAAAAAAAAACCAAACGCCAAAAACACCTGGATGAAAGGATGATTCCCACCTACTCTGAGGAGCCTTCATGCACCAGGAAATGGCAAGGAGGAGGAGCAGCATCGTGCTCAGCAAGGCAGATCTGGCCCGTCTTGCTATCTGATGTCTGACCATTTGTGGCTCTCGGGGGGAAAAAGGACTTCTCACAAAATCAAACCAAACAACCCCAGTAATGCCAGATGCAGTCAGGGGGTATGACCGGATCTATTCCAACAACTCAGTATGCACTTGATGACGAAAAATTTTGTTTCACAAATCTTGTGTCCTTTTACTTTAAAATCCTTGATCAAGATCATGCATCCATGAACAGAACTGTATTTCCTCTGACAAGGTTATCTGAGCAGCAGATTTCCAGCGTCTATGAATGATGATACAGTTCCCTCGGCTAATGAATATTCTGGCTTTCCAGATACTTGGAGGATTAGGTCATGGTGCTGGCGACAGTTCAGATTTCTGGCTTGGAGGCTTGTGCTCTGTGAGAGGCACTTAGCCTGCATTGTCTGCTGATGTTTCCAAAAGTGCAAAGTAAAATTGTTCTCTCACTGGAGTGTTTCAGAAGGCGCTTTCTGTATTTCTGTCAAATGCCCAGTTTCTCTATTTCAGTTTTTTGTTCTTCATTCTTAATATAGAGACATTAACCCATTACATTTGAAATAAGACAGATTTTCTATTTCCTTTTTGTCTTAAACTCTAATTGCCAAGCTGTCTTTACGGTATTTGGCTGTTTCAGTATTAAAGGGAATTTCCTCTTCAGTGGAAAGTAAAAAAACCCAAATAAACACAACAGAACAAACCAACCTACACAAATCCCCAGTGCTTTAAAGAGAAAGGCAGTGTATACTGGGGTTGTAAAAGTTTAGCTGAAGTATTGTCGTGTCATTTTCTGCTTGCTTTGAAAATATGTTGTTGGTATTTTGTGTTACTCTCCCTGGGAAATGCATCTTAATTTCTAGGAAACAGAAAATAGGAAGCTTTGTGTGCATAGTTATGTATGAGAAAGAAAATATCAAGTGTTATATTGAATCCTAGATCAAAATACTCAGCAAGAGAGAGGATGGTGCTGAAGGATGTGCTTGGTGTGTTACTCCTCTCTTAAAGGATGCTAACAGTGTAAGCCTGAATATGAATTCCTGCCCGCTTGATTGTGGTGATACCTAAACATGTACTGTACAAAAGACTGGATTTTCTTTGATTATTTTCCTTTGGTTTGGTACTTCTGAAAGCTGAATGAGGTGCTCAGCTTTGGTGTACTGGTTGTTACAAAAATCTCTTATGAACTCTCTTGCAGAACAGCATGCTTCCTTTGGAGAACTCATATTCTCATGAGAGACTTGATGTACGGTTTTGCAGTTTGGTTGTGCTGACTAAATACTGGCAAATTCTTTGAGCGTTGTTGAGGAAGTGGGAGCCAAGAGCTGGTGGGGCTCAGGAGGCATCCAGTGCTCTGTTCAGTGACACGGAGCTTGGCTCCAGGGTCTGTTACTGCATGGAGGTGCAGCTTCATCCCTTTCATCTAAGAGTTTTTTCCTCTTGCGCAGATGAGATTGTGTTATTTAATTGCAGGGAAAAAAACCTCTCTACTTATTCCCCATGTGAAGAAAAAAAAAAGTTTCCCCATCAGTCTTACAAGATGCATGCAAAGAGAACAAACGTGGTTTGCCTCCTATCCAGTATTTTGGATATGCTCCCATTTTGAAATGTGATTCAGTATTAATGAATTGTTCACTCACCGAGAGCTTTGTAAGGATCTGTCTGCCCAGCCCCTCTGTATTAATCCTTCCATGTTCTTGCAGTTGCAACTTATCAAATGATATCAGAAGTAACGAACAAATTTTTTGGGCTTCAGACAGTGTTTCTTTCCTTACATGTTCTTAATGTCTGACGTTGTGGGTTGAAGTTAATGAAAAGGATTCATTTGCATTTGTCTTTCAAACTGGATTTTGGTAATGTTGAAAACCAGTGTGCCTACAGTGCTTTCATCTACTGTTTACTCCAGTGTTCAAAGAGGAAGGAGAACTCGGGAGTCTGAAATAAATGAAAAAGAAGTATTTAAATGGCTGTTTCTTACGCATTTCTAAAGAAAAAGCAGCCGACAGCACTTTCCTCCTCTCCCCTCCAAGTAGTAGTTGTGGACTATTGGAAAAGCAAACTTGATTGCTCCTAATGTTCGTTTTCCATTTACAAAAAAGGACATTTGGTGTAAAATGCTTTTTTTATCTTGCAGCATATGCTGTGTAACAGCCTGTCCTGCTCTTTCAGAGTCCAAAATCTTCTGAACTTGCTGATCTTTTAGTGTAAAACCCAGATTTGTCTTCCTTGATGCACTCGACACCGCTTTAAGAACAGTCAACTGTTACTGAGCTAATCCTATGTTATCCTGTGCGCAAATAAATGGGGCTGTGTGTCTTCCAAAACGCCATGAAATCAGCTCTGCTGCCTGCATTCCCCTTGAGCTTCTCAGGAGTTTGCACTGCCAAGATGGGAAGGGTTCGTCTGTTCAGAAAAAGGTTTCTGATGCTCCTATTTGGAAAAGTTTCTCATCATAATGATAGGGAAAGCACCAGTAACTTTTTTGGCCTTGAGAGTGTTGGAGAAATATCAACAATTTATATGGCCCCCATAAATTCAGGCAGTTTTGGGAGTGCAGAGCATGCAAAAAAGGCATGGAAATTTGAATTTATCTTTGCTTCCGGCCAAGTGGGGTGAAACCAAGGAACATCTCTTGCTACATGGCTTATCTGGATGAGTTTTCTCCAGACTATTGCAGCACAAACAGTGACAGACTTTATTATGTGCTTTCTTCTGTTTCTAGCCATGTCCTAACCTAAGAAAAGCAGAAGTATCTGAAAGAAAATGCTGGGGGGGCCAAGAAGGAAATGGTAACTACATTCTTTTCCAAGCTAGGTTGGTAGAACTCTGTGAACTACTCTACGTGTACTATTTAATAAAATAAAACACAAACTTCGAAATGTAAAGAATTTACACCGAAATGTAGTGTATAGAATTATAATTTTGAAATTATGAACCAGAAAAAAAATTCATCTTGCAATAAATTTAACATCAAGTAAATTGAGTTGTGTTGTTAAATTTCTTGTCATCTTTTCTCACTTCTCATAGTCCTGTTTTGTAATTATTTAAAAACATTTTATGAAGATACACTGTTTTGGAAATAATACTGCAGAAATTGTAGGTGATTGGGCTGTCGTAAAGATGCTCTTTTCATGCTTGACTTCCTGAAGATAGTCGTGTTTTGTTAAATATTATCTACTGGATAGATTTTGCTTTCATAAGTGTATAGATCTGCAGTTCTAATTTTAAGGTTTATTTTTATTTTGTTTGTTGTAAAATCTTCTCCATAAGAGTTTATCAAAGTAGTCGCTGAGAAACTTATTTTTCTAATTGTCATTCTTGGCTTCCATAGACAAAACAATCAAATTTATAGCTGGAGTAAACAAAACCATTAATAGGAGATAGTTGCACCTAAACCTAAATAAAATCAAGAGGGGTGCTGATGCAGGGGCAGTACTTCTAGAGAATTCTCCTTTTCCTGCAGGGACCTACATGCAACATTTAAGTTTAGCCCTGTTTTTTGGAGAACACTTCTCAAAGCCTCCATGGAATTCAAGAGCAATACCTGCAGATAATGGGGTTTTGCCATCTCTGGCAGCTGTGAGCATTCGGCATCATGATGTATGGTGATTTGGTGCTGGTTATAAGTCTTGTTGTTCAGGCTTTAGCTGGGTAGCAGTAGTGCAACAGTCAGCAGCGTCTAGGGAAGGCCAGCTGATAGTGCTGCAGTGCATCTTGGCAGGGTTGATAACAGCAAATATAATAAGCCTTTTCTAAACTGGCTTCATTTTTAGATTCGCTTCTTCCCACAGAGCATCAAATAGAGGGCCAGGGCCTGCAACAGAGCCTGTTAAAATTCTCCACAGACTGATTGTAGGTGTACAATGTCAGTGGTTAGCGTCATCATCACTTTGGTTCAGTGAAATGGCCTGCGGCATAAGTACTGTTCCTTCTCTTGCAGGTGGAATTACTTTGATCATCAGCTGGAAGAATACCTGTGAAGGGAGCTCTTCAAGAATCACAGCCAACCTGTCTGCTTTGTGTGAGTTTTTCTGTAACGTAAGCATAAAGAAGCGTGCGTGGGAACAGTAAAAACACAATGTGTGCCCAGGTGAAGGATGCTGATCACACTTTCAGCATCTCTACTTGCAGGCTTTCTTGCATTATTGCCTTGAAAGTAGCAGAATCACCTCTGTAGGCTGTGCACAAAGAAGGAGGTCCTTGTTCATGTTTTTTTGCAAGTCCTGTGGGGCAGTAAGTTGGATAATAGTTTGTTGCTATCTTTCTTGAATGCCTTGTCTATTGCCAAAATGGAGGATGGGAAACCCTTGTGTAAACAAAAAAAAAAAAAAAAAAAAAAAAGGTACCTGCAAGTTGGAAATAATCTACAGTTTTGCATCTTGAAAAAGAAACACATTACTGCTGCATCTTTTCGGGGAAGAACACCAATTGGTCAGCTATGTGTGGTGCTGGCTACCAGTGTTGGTGTTCCCCAAAGCATTTTTGTGGCCTTGGAAGCAGCCTCAGTAAGGAGCTAAGCAGGAAGCAGTCATTTCGTGCCATCCAGAGCGTTTCTGCAAGACAGCATGGAAAAGCCATTGGCAGAATGTTTTACAGGCTGCTACAGGGAAATCAGAGGCTCAGATCAGCAAGGGAGTTTTCTCATTTGTATTCCTGTTGGCTATCTAGTCCCACATTGGTGATGGAAGTCTGTGCTCTGGTTGGGTCCGTTAGGTTTTTAGTCTCTTTAATGCTCTGTTGTTGGCCAGCGTCAGCGTTTCCTCCAGGTGATCCACTGCTTTGATGTTGCTTCCTGCTCTGTGTAAAAGGCACAGCCGTGTCTTTGTTTCTAGATTGTGCTAAAGGTGCCTTGCCCTCACTGTTTATAAAAAAGGCAGAATTACAGCAACGAAGGAGACCTGACAAGTGACGCCTTCTGCTGCAGTGGAGTCCTGTGCTGTGCGCTGTTGGAAGGGGAGAAACGACAGAATTTACCCTTTGTCCCTTGTATCAGATTTTTAATCGAATGTGAATTTTGTGCTAGCCAATCTTGTGGAAAATTGTCCCTGGTATATTTAAGATTTTCATTTATTTTGAAGATTTCTTTAAAACTACGTGTTACAAACACATGCATGTGAAAACTGAGCATTTGTTCATCCAGTAGACGTTGACATTGGTGATGTGAAGATGTTTTAACTTTTTCCCCTTTTTCTCCATGCATGTTATAGTTGATAGTAACACAGTTGATTTTCTTTCCATATTAAATAGTCAAAAGCTCTTCATTTTAGAGCTTCATGGAGATTACTGTGGCTTTTGCAGAATCTATCCCAGACAGCACAGAACGTGGTTTTGGGTTGCAACAGGGCAGATCAGGGATCCTGGGCAAAACTAATGTGGTGCTGGACTCCAGTGGTGTACTCCAGATCAGTGAGGCTATCACCACGTGCGTCATATAGAATAATGTTAAAAGAAGATTTTTTTCCTCTAGCTTTTTTCAAATTGCACATGACTTTCAAACTGTTTGAGATATTGAACCTGTAACTTTCAAACTGTTTGAGATATTGAACCTGTAATTTAGGCATGTCTTATTTTTGGAGTTCACATCTCAATTTTTCCACCGTTTGGTTTGATTAAAGTCACACTCTTCAGGGAAAACAGTCTGGCTTTAATACTTCATAGCAGCAATACAGGTTGTATGAGTAGATTGTAAAATCTCCTTGAATTCTTAGCTGGTGTTTTATAGCCGTTTCGGTTCTTGACAGATACAGCTCTTTAGCTAGAGCCAGAGCTTGCTCTGTCACTTCTGAAATAAAGTAATGGAGACTAGAGAGGGACTTGTCTAAAATGCAACAAGCGAACGTATGTATTGCTTTCAATTCTCTTGCTCTTCAAGTGTGAGAAGTACTTTGGATGAGTGTATTCAGCAGGAAAGAGAAACTTTGTTACATTAAACTGAACCTCTTTCACTGAGTTTCTCTGCCAAAGCCAGTTTGGGTGGGTATGTTTTTGTTTACAGCAGTACAGCTGATGCTTGTCAGCTACCTCACTGCAGTATCTTAGCACAGACAAGGACTGGAAAATGTATCCAAGGAACAAATCCAGACCCTCTCTTCTCACTTAACCTCCCTGTGTCACAGTATAGTCTATCATGTATAGTGAGATTTTGCAGGACGCCACTTAAAATCTCTACTTTTGTGTACAAAACCATAATGTCTAAGTGTAGAGGAAGTTGGCAAGAACAGGTAGTTTGTTTTATGAAAGTAAACTGTTGAGTTTGGGTTTGGATTTCTTTAAAGTTGTTTTTAAATGGAAAGGCAAAAAGGTATCTTCTGCCTTTCACAGCAACCTTGGACATCATAAGAAATCCTGGGATATTGGTGTTTTCTACTGACTGCTGAACGCTCGTGTGTAGCACTTCTGAGCGAGCATTGAGGTTGCACTGAAGCCAAGTACGATGAAACTACAACAAATAACCATGTTCAAAACTAAAAAGGAGAGCTGAAAATGTGGCCTTCACGTGATTTGGCCATCAGAAATGAGGAAGATGGTGGGATTATTCAAAATGTATTCTACATGGTTGTACCAGGCTCATGGTCTCAAAGCCACATTCAAGACTTGCAAACTTGAGAGAATGGGTTCTATCAGCCACGATGGCTGCTGAGAAATGTGTATCGCTTTCTTATCAGTCTCAGACCAGGCATGTTATTCCGTGATGTTTATTTACTTCTTTCCACTTAGGTTGTGTATCTCAGTGAGCAATGGCCCCCTTCTTACGGATATCTTTCAACTCATTTGAGCTGGGACCTATGGAGAATCAAGAGGAACAACTACAGCCTTTCTGTGCTATCAAGATGAAGGAAGCGTTGACTACAGGTGAGGTTACAAATGATGATGCTTTTCTGAATATAGGTAAGTCTTTGAGAAATACTGCAATCCCTCTCAGTCTGTGAATGGTAATGAGTCCTGCCGTTTCCGTTACGCCAAGCACTTCAACGTGAGCTTTTCTTTCAGAATGGGAGAAATAACAACTAGTTTTGTCTAAATCCCCACCTTAAAATGAGATTTATTTGTGCTTTCTTGTCCTGCAGCCACAGTGCTCAGCACTTGGTAGGGTGAAGTCCAAGATTTCTGGTTTCTTACTTCACTATCAACACACAAATAATCACTAAGTATGTGGTGAAGCAGCTGAAATGTCACTTGCATGGGTTAAGGGGAGTTGTGAATTTTGCATGACAAAGGTTTGAAAATACAAAATAAGACATTGTTCTCTCCAGTTCTGCAAGCGACAGGCTGCACTTCCAAGAGCTCTGCAGGGGAGAGAGTGCCATGAAGAGGGATCTGAACTGCAGCGGGTTGGAGAAAGCCATCCTCAAGCACAGAGTAGTAAATGACCTTTATTGACTTGGAGGATAGGTACTTATGAGAACTGTAGTTTGGTTTTTGTTGTAGTAACTGAGACATTTTGGCAGAATTATTTGCTTGGAAAGACTTGTACCCAAGGTCTTGTTAGGACGTCTCTATTCAGCAGGGCCTCAGACTTCAAAGATTGCTTCTTTACAGACACTGGCCCAAAGGTTTATAATATTTTGTGACATTTAGCTAGAATACATCACTGTAGCCAAACAGGATGAGAGGGAATTGCCATACTGGGTTAGACCACAGCCATCCAATCCTGCATTATGGCTCTAGGGCTTCCCAGAACATCAAAGGAGGCAGGAAAGGGTGAATTTTCTTCTTTCTCACAACATGATCAGGCATTCCCCGTATCGCTGAGGTAAAAGCTGCATTTAGAGTTTAAACACAAGGCGTCTTCCAGAAAATGTTGTCATAAGGCAAATGCGTTGAGCTCCAAAGAAGCAGTTTTCTGGTCCGTAGGGAGAACCTCTGAAGGCACCGTCTTGGAAGTGTTGCAGCTGCCAGAATGTGTGGAGAGGTGGAAGTGGTCTAAATATTTCCACTTTTTTGTTGTGGTTTTTTGGGTTTTTTTCCCCCAGCCGTCTCCTTTTGTAACCTAGAATTGTCCCAGCATTTCTCCTCTTTGCTTGCATGTGTCTTTGAAGTACTAAGAAATGGTGGCAGAGGGTGAACCTTGGAGCTGATAGGGGTAATCAGGAAAAGAAACTGATGCTCCCATTATCAAGACAAAATGTGGAACAACTTTTGCTGCATTTGCATGCTAAAACATGACTAAGGAAAAGCTTATTGTATAGGAAGAAGAAAATCATTTGCCTAATGTTTAGGCATTAAGCCAATCTGTAAACATGTAAAATGTTTTGAAGCCAGTAGCGTTAGCAGAGAAACAAAGGAGGCCTGAATACAGGAGTGGTGAGAATGGTGTTCTTCTGAAAGGCTGCTCTTTGCTGACACTTGCACATTCATTTGCAGGCAGGCGGTGTGTTCCACGACAAATCTCAATTAGTACGATTTTAATTACAAAACCAGCATGGCCAGGGTGGAAGTTGTAGCAGTAATTCACATTACTTCTTTCAGTTTTACATAGGATAAAAATGTTTATAGTAACTGATCAAAGCAGATATTACTTGGGACATGGGAATAGGAAGAGTCCTGTGAAGAGACTGAGATAGTTCTCTCCCCCTCTAAGAATCCCGCAAAGAGTGTTACCAACTCTTCTATAAACTGCTGGTGCTTCTGAATTATTGTCAAGGGTTCTGCAAATAAGTGCAATTTCTCATATTCCCAAGGATGCCTCCTAAAGCGTGCCTTTTTGGTGAAGGAGTCTGGCTTTAGCAATCCAAAAAGTAGGCTAGTGTAAAAGCCTTTCTGTGCAGACAGCTTGCTTGTAATTCTCCCTCACTTTTATTGTTCGTCCTAATAATCCCTAAATTGTGTTATGTTTGAGCTTTCCCTGTACATTCCCACCATAATATTTTGAAATTCTTCCATAGTTAACAGTATCAAGCAGAGAGGGCTCTGGAAGTAGGTTTGCACTGCTAAGCATTTTTTTCTTCTGCAGAGCTCCGCAGATTAAAGGTAAAAGCTTTTGATTGAGTAGAGGAGGTATGCTCAAGTTTTCTTTGAGATGGAGGAGAACCTCAGGTGGCTGCTTGTGAGCGTTTCAGAATGCCCTTTGGCAGGCTGAGGTCTGCTTGTCAAAGCTGTAATTCCTAATGCTGTTGTTGGCAGGCATTCCCCAATAAAGAAGTACAAGGACGCTATTTGCTACTCTCGTTTGGATAGCTCAGCACAATTGAGTGGAGTGCGTTGAGCAAGTTATTAATGATAAACACGAACTTTGCCTTGAGATTCCAGGAAGATTTTTAAACAATCAGTACCTAATTCTTCCTTTGTCAAAGTGAATGGAAATTCTATTCCAAATTTTAGGACCACATGCTTAGGGGAAAAATGGATCATTCAGAGCTGAAAAGGTACTTAGAAAGCACTTTTATTGCAGCAAATGATCTTGATAAATAGCAGAAATTGTGCAGAATGTACAAAATTATATTAATTACTTAAGCGCAGGTGGGGAATAATTGGCTCGGTAGCAAATCACAGAGGAAAACTGGCACCATGTGCCAGAGTCACAGTGAAGAGCTGGATGCGGGTGCTCGTTGAGGCAGTATCATTTTGGAAACATTGGTGGGACTACTAAGACCCAGATTTAGAAATACGCTAAAGCTCATTATAGATTGTGCAATAACCAGCTATTTTCTGCTCCTGAGGTAAGGACAGGAAGAAATTAGCTTAAATGGTAGCAAGAGAGACTGAAGCTGTGCATAAGGAAAAAAAAATTCATCTAAGAAGAATAGTGAAGCACCATAAAACTCCTAAGGAAGAAGTCTGCAGAGACAAAAAAAAGGACCTTTTTGAGGGTCCTTTCAGCCTTTTCCTTACTCTTTAACTACACAAGGTTTGCGTGTGCTAGAGAGGATAGATAAGGCCTTGTCATATCCTTTAAAAAGCAGCAATCATGGCAGAGAGTGAGTACAATGCCAAGGAGAGTGACTTATGAATAGAAGTGAAATGTTGGGATAACTCGGAAGTAGATTAATGAAATGTCGAGCTTTTAATCTCTCAGCCACGGGTTTCAATTTAAACTCGGTCAGTGTAAGATGTATCTCAGTTTATCTTACAGCAGCAGGTATTCACTATGATCAGACAGCACCTCATGGAGACTGATACCAGAAAGCAGCCGTGCAAATAACCCTTCTCGAGCTGTGACTGACTAAGCCAGCTTCTGAATTCCAGAGTGGGATTTGTCCCTCCTGGTCTCTCTGGCTGCACATTAACACCTTCACTGCCCTTGTGTGCTGTGTTGGTCAGGGTGCGCGCTGCCTTCACAGTCATGAATGTTTGAACTATTTAAACTTGGTGTACCAACCACAGTACAAGAAGTTGTAAGTTGACTTTTTTTGTTTCAGTTCAAGAATTCTCTCTTTTGTTTTCTTTTATGGAGTTTAAGTACTAGGTCTACATTATTTGATCTTACAGACTGTCCTTTTTTTGTGGCTTTCAGAGAGAGGAAAAACTCTAGTTCAGAAGAAACCTACCATGTATCCAGAATGGAAATCCACTTTTGACGCCCACATTTATGAAGGAAGGGTGATTCAGATTGTTCTCATGAAAGCAGCAGAAGAGCCGTTATCTGAAGTGACTGTAGGTGTGTCGGTCCTGGCAGAGCGGTGCAAGAAAGGCAATGGCAAAGCAGAATTCTGGGTAAGGATAAAGATTGTTTCTTAAACTTGCTGGCCTCCTTAAATTTCAGTCAAGCTGAACGGATGCCTTAGGCTTTTTAAACTATGAGCGTTCGATCCCTTTAGCATGTCTGGTGGGGCTTGTAAGACAGTTATTTTAGCAGCATTTTTAAAGCAGATAATGCACAATCAAAGTTCAAGAAATTGAAAATATTACCCATGGCATTAGTGTTTGAAATAATGGCATATATCACTTTGAGCATCTACTTTATAAAGCTTGGCAGTTTTTATAACAAATAGCAGATATTTAAAATGGATTTTATCATTGCAATGTATCTAGAGAAAAAGAAAGGTAAAGCTTATTCCAAGGCAATTCTTCTTAGAATTTCAATTTTTTTTAAAATTTATGTTTACAATAAATTTCAGTAGGCTTCATAGTACTATAATGAGAATCCTTTAATCCCCGTCTTTGTCATCTTGATACTTTTTCTTGCCCCTGTGTCCCAAACAGTTTTTCATATGTGAAGTCATGGGGTATGGCATCTTGCAGGATGTAGTTTGCTGAGTACAATTCTGAGTCAAAGTGAAAAATACAACAGGGGAAGTAAAGTTAGGGTTTCACATTGTTTTAAAATTAGATATACACATTTAGTGTAAATGCCAGTTGTTATTACTAGTTGTCAAACTACATAAAACTACATATTAATTTCATACTGTAAACCTCAAATAAATATAAAATTTAAAATACAAAGTATTTTTTGTTTTGTACATCTAGAGAGAGGGGAAAGCAAACGGATGGACTTAGAGGATAGGGAATGGAAACGTGTTTCTTCCCAGTGCTACAGGCGGGGCAGGCGTGCCCTCCCCCCAGTAACTGCTCCACCTTCCTAGGTGCCCTTGCAAAACAGGTATGATGTTCTACAAGGGGAACCGAACAAGGAGCGAGAAGGCAACTCACCTAGCTCGGAGGCACCGCCAAGGCTCAATCAGAGGAAGCCACGCATAAAAACGGCTTCAAGTAAGAGAGACAGACGGGTCCTTGTCATAGGGGACTCGCTTCTGAAGGAAGTGGAAGGTCCCATGTGCAGACAAGACCCACTCCTCAGGGAAGTCTGCTGCCTCCCAGGAGCCAGGGTCAGGGACATTAAAAGACAACTCCCTACCCTAGTTAAACCCTCTGACTGCTACCCGTTGATGGCCTTTCAGGTAGGCAGTGATGAGATTACAGCAAGTAGTTTGAGAACAATAAAGAGTGATTTCAAGGGCTTGGGATGGCTGGTTAACAGTTCGGGAGCACGAGTAGTGTTCTGCTCTATCCCACCAGTTGCAGGGAGATCTGAGGCAGTAAACAGAAAAAGCCAACAGATCAACGCCTGGCTCAGAGACTGGTGCCACTGTAGTGCTCTGGGTACCCAGCCCCCTGAGTGGGAAAACGGATGGGAAGCACAGTGAAGCCCCTATAATCCATGAGGAGATCCTGCTACACCACTTAGATATACACAAGTCTATGGGGCCAGATGGGATCCACCCCAGGGTCCTGAGGGAGCTGGCAGAAGTGCTCACCAAGCCACTTTCCATCATTTACCAGCAGTCCTGGCTGACTGGGGAGGTCCCAGTTGACTGGAGGCTTGCAAACGTGGCAACCATCTACAGGAAGACCCAGGGAACTCCAGAGCTGTCAGTCTGACCTCGGTGCCAGGGAAGGTGATGGAACAAATCATCCTGAGTGCATCACACGGCACATGCAGGACAACCAAGCGACCAGGCCCAGTCAGCATGGGTTCAGGAAGGGCAGGTCCTGCTTGACTGATCTGATCTCCTTTTATGACGAGGTGACCTGCTTGGTGGACGAGGGGAAGGCTGTGGACGTTGTCTACCTGGACTTTAGTAAGGCCTTTGACACCGTCTCCCACAGCATCCTCCTGGAGAAGCTGCTGGGCATGGCTTGGACGGGGACAGACTTTGCTGGGTCAAAAACTGGCTGGATGGGAGCACAGAGAGTTGTGGTGAATGGAGCTAAACCCAGTTGGTGACCAGTCACAGGCGGTGTTCCCCAAGGCTCTCAGGTCCATTTTTTGCTGTAAATGGCAGGATTTTACTCCGAGTATGTGCAAATTTATCTATCTAACCAAGCAGACTGCAGAATTGTGGTTTTCTTTCCTTTTTTTCTTTTTTTCTTCCTCCCGAGTTGAATTTACTGTTGACCCAGGGATACTTTGCTGTGTGTTGAAGTGAAGACTGAATCAGACTCTTCTATGCCTAATAGCTTCTTCCCTTTTAAGGAGACAGCAGTGTAAGAATTAGCGGCTGCTTTCTGAGCACAGGAACTAACCTCAGCTATTGGCTTAAAAGGCATTTGGTCTGTAGAATTTGCCACAGGAACCACATGTAATAGTGGGGGGAGTAAAATAAATTTTGATGATACCACTGTATTTTTGTTATAAGCAACAATATTTTATGGTTTGTACTCTAAATAACCATATGAAAGATTGTATAGACCTTTTAAAACCGGGTTCCTGTGCAGATCAAGTTTAATAATAGCAAAAACAGCAGCCAACAAACTTCTTTGCAGAACTGGGAAAGTAACGTGCAAAACCAATGTGAACTTTGTGCTGAACTTCTGAGTAGACATCAAAGCAACGCAACGTACCAGTAAAAGCAAGAGAATAAAAGCCCCTGGTTCAGCTGCAGCAGTGAGATGGAGGAGTGTTGTGATCCAATAGTCATTGAATATTATACTTTGATTCCCTAGAAAGAACTATTTAAATTTCTGAGAGTTTCAGTCAACCACATACTTCACTGTTGGTATCTTTCTTTCCATAGCTTGACCTACAACCTCAGGGGAAGGTGCTGATGGCTGTGCAGTATTTTTTGGAAGATACAGGTAAAATCAACTGTTTGTTTTCAGTCAGTTATGTAAAAATAAAACTTTTTTCTTACCATTCCTTTTGTAGAACACAGGATGTAGGTCACAAAAAACATCATCTGGTTTACTGAGTAGAATTTTCTGGTTTTATTAATTTGTTTTATAGGGGTTTTTTGTTATATGGAGTCATGGCTGCATTTTTTAATTTCTAATGGCCTTTCTGCCCTGTATTGCTATTGCATTTAGCCACTTTTGGGTCTTTAATATATCTGTCCTCATGTTTTGATGTGATAGACAAAATATCAGTTCATTTTTAGGTTCAAAGAAGTTAAGTCTCTTGTTCTAGCTTATTTGAAGAACTTTTTTGTGGATTGGGGAACTGGCTGTGAGTTTTGTGTGATTTAGATATCATATTCACTAACCATTTAAATAAGTGAATGCTTAATGGTTAAAATGCAAATATAATCAATGTTCTGCCATGTCACTTTAAAAAGTGAAGCACCTCTGTGTCAGAAATCTACACACACTATTTGAAGAAGAAGCTAGGAGGTAAGAGAAGATAGTTAATTAGGAGAGGGAAAGATTTACGTACAGTAATAAAAACAAACATTTTGGTAGGGATTTGTGTATCTGTGGAATTCTTTCCTAGAGGAAATGATGTAAACCTCAAACTTGCTTAGCTGGTAGTTAAAACTTTCCCATGTGAGAAGTCACGAAGCCATTATTTATTGGGAATTGAACTGATCTGCCATATTAGCCTGTTGGTCTTAGACAGTTAAATACTATGTGCTTGTAATTAATAACTGAAAGAGTGAGCAGTAAGTTTTCAAGCATTGGTGTTTTGGGGTTTTGTTTTGGCCAGATACAGACATGGAACATAGTTCTGCTCTCACATAACAAGTTAATCATGAAGGTACTATACATTTCTTTACCTTATGTGCGGTTTGTGTAGCAGTTCCTAGAAAAGCTGCTAAAGATAGAATGGGCTATGTGGTAGGTGACATTTCAGAGCTCATATTTTATCTTTGCAATGGCAAAAAACCAGCTCATATACTCGTTATTTTGGTCTCCTTTATGAAAAGTTAACTCTTTAAAGCAAAATTTAAAAAAAAAAGTGTGACCAAAGAGCCTGTAAATTAGAGTGTTTCTCTGAAGATCAACAGTTCTCTGCTTATCCCCCAGTAATATTCTGGTTTGTATTCTGACTGTCGTGAGCCTTTATATTAGAAAACCTTCATCTTGGTCTTGGTCATGGCTTTCCTGTGCAAAGCAGTTTCATGGGGCAGTGGGATTATGAGAATCTATCTATTTAATGAGACATATAGAAATCCAGTTGTCCAGAAAACGTAAAGGTTTCTGAACCTAAACTGTACAAACCCAACTTCAGTATTCTCAGTTACTTATTTGATGAGGCTGAAGCATATTTCCTCCTCTCCACACAGACATGAGGAACAGTAGAGATGACATAAGTGAAAACCTTCCATTATTTCCTGTTAGCTGTTAGTAGGGAGGTAAAATACTTATGTGCTCCAAGCACTAAAATAATTGTACTTAGTAACTGATCAAAATAATTTAAAAGTAAATACAACATTATTGCAGTTCTTTTCATTGCCTTTATTAGGGATTGCAGATGGTATTGGATGAAGCCTAAATACCAAAAAGAACAGTAAGCTGTGCAATCATACTTTAATTGGAAAGTTGAGCAGTATGTCAAGGCTGTTGTTAGACCTTCTACTTTGCATCAAGAGATTTACACATCTTTCAGGACACTTATACATCCACATTTTGTGAAGGAAAGTCACTCAATCTGATAGTTGCAGTGCTCACATCGAGCATCAATACTTTTGAACATACTGATCCTCCTTAAAATTATAGACTTCCCTCACACCTCTATCTGTATATTGCTAGACAGGCAAACATTGAATGATTTTTGGCTCATTATTGCACTGCTGTATATGTCTTCTCTAGTTAAATTAGCAGTTTCTAGTGTTAGAGTTGAGAAGTTTGTTAGCGCGTTACATGGATGTTTGTATGAACTGCCATTCTTCACGTTGCTAAGACCCTTAGTTAATAGTTGATAGCTCAGCGACAGTCCACATTCCTCCCTTGTGCAATTACCATTTTGTTTTCTCTCTGATGTGCTTTTCCATACAGAAGTGTATGGTAGCTGTATTTCTAAGATACCAAAAAAGACTTGCTCTGAAACTGGTATTTCACTTGTTCCCTAGTTTATTTGAAGGTATTGCTACCATTAGTATGTTTGAGTTATAGGTGATACCTGTTGTTTGACAATCTCCAAACACTTTGCAAATGTGATTAATTCTTTCTTGGGCTTGTTCTGCAAACTAAAACTGCTATTTTTAAACCCTTCTTTGGAAGTAGCAAACACTCTGCCATCTTTAGATAAAGCTGCTTTTCTCTGCTTTGATGGTAGGCAGCGGTATTGAGAAGGAAGTGTGTTATTGCTCCGCTGCCAGATTTATTATTAGAGAACAATTTTCATGGAATAAACAGGTATTAAAAGTTGCTCCATGGTAGGCTACACCAAGACATCTTACTTGTATATTCTTCTTGCCTGGGCAGTTAATTTAGGGCTATGTATGAAACGTGTTCCCAGTCTTAGAGGGGATTTTTGTTTCTAGTCACTGTAAAACAGGGACTGCAGAGCCTTGGCTTAGATCTGTCAAAGAACTTCCTTGTCTTCTGTTGTGTGACTTGGAAATAAATTTGTGCTAGAAGTTAAAAGTTTCTCTCCTGATGTGTGAAACACGAGAACAAGGTGCTGACGCCTGTTTTCATTTCAAAAGTTGTGTTCTTTCTGCCCTTCCCTCTCTCTTGTAGTATTGAGACTGTGTTATAATTTTGTAAAGCAGCTTTAGTTTTAATAGGTGGGAGTTGCAATATGTTTAATGCTTGAAGATCTTTGCTTATTCAAATGTAGTTAATGACCTTATTGAGTGAGAAAACCCAGGATCACAGTGGTGGCTCGTGGTGCTGCTGAGCATCTTGTGCGGTGCTGGCAGCTTTGGAGGCTGTGGCAGTGTTTGTGTCTTGGTTTTGAATTTGGATTGCTGTGTTGCTTGCTTCAGCTTCCTGAAGAAAGGCTTAGTGAATTCTTTCCGTAAAATGCTATTAGGTGTATCAGAAGGTGAGTAATTTCCATGTGAACTTTTGATACCTCAAATGTCTGAATTCTGGGAGAACAATGTGAACCAGAGAGCTGCATATATTTTGAATATGTTTTTCTCTGTGTGTGTTGAGATGAGTGTTGGGGAAGCATGAGATGTTAGAATTTTTCTTACTATTTTTCATGGAGGTCTCAGGTAAATAACAGATTTGCTATCAATCTGCATATTGTATGGGGCTAAATTATGATTTGAAGTAAGTTTCTGTATGGATGTGGTGTGTTGAGGAAGGAATTGCCACATTATGAGTAAATAATAATGATGAGGGCTAAAAAGTCAGAACTGGACCGTATAATTGTAAATGGGGAAGCTGGTATGATTTAATAATTTAACTGAGAAAATACTATTGCTGGAAATGTCGCAGATGTGTTAGTTATTCAGTGGCACCTAGCATCTGCTTTAATCTGCATATAAAAGTACTAGGCATGAATTTAATAAAAACATTTTTCTGGCCTGATTTTCTTTAAAAAAATCTAATATTTGCAGTTATAGTAATTTCACAAACACAAAGTTGGCAGTACATGTGGTTTGTGTAGAGCAGAGAAAATTTGGTATCGTTTATATGTTCACAAGAACTTTGACTCAGATGCTGTACTTTTAAAGGTTGGTTTTACTGTGCCTTTGTAATTTACAAAATAAGAAAGAGAACTTGTTTTCCAGTTATTCCTTGTTTTACCACAACAGACAAGATATCAGGTAGCTGTGCAGAACTGTTAACCAAAACACACATTGAAATTAAAAATAAAAGTACTCTGTACAGCTGTGCACCGACTGTTAGCACAGCAGCTCTGCAAATGGTGGAAGCACTATGACTATAGCGTAGTCGTGGGGGTTTTTTTGCCTGGACTGAAAGGCAGGGCTTGTTAAAACTCTGGTATTTTGTTTTAGCACTTCTCTAAAAGCCTGTCGAGTTCAGTGAATGCCTATGAACGCCTTGTTCAGTGGCAGCAGAGCAGCGCACCTCGGTGCTCCGGTCGTAGCAGCAGCAGGGGCTGGCTCAGGGGCCTAGGCAGCGCTTCATCCATGCATTCAGAGGAGCAGGCAAGAAGTCTGTGTCCCAGGTGTGTCCCAATCTCTGCGCAGAGCAGAGCACAGCACCGCATAACATACTTGTAGTTTTTTCTTACAGTAGAAATATGTACACTATCACATTTAGTACACGTAACTTTTCATAAGGGTGCTACTAAGGGTTTGTAACACTGTTTTTTGACTGCTCATGCTAAAGTGTGCAGTATAAATTCTCGGGGCAGTGATAAGCAATTTGAGATTATGTGCCAGCTTTAAGAGCAAATATTATTGACTCATACAATAGCAAATTATTGGTATTGTTACTTCAATGTCAGTAGTGTAAAATCTAAAAGTACTGAGAATGGAGGGCATCTAAAAAAATACATAGCAATATTAATAGTCTGCCTGTAAACAAAACGTTGTGGTGATCGCAGAAACCCAAAATGACTTCACATAGTGAGTTCATGTTACAGAAGTGTTTACTTCTGGGAAACTTGTATTTCTGTAAATAGCTTGTTGGGATTTTTTGTACAGAAAATCTGTAAAGCAGTCTTCTCCAGGAGCAGGTTAAAGAGCAGCTTTCCTGAGACAGTTCATACAAGGGAATTCTCCTTTGTGAGGAATAAGCTTTCCTTTTTTTAATGATTGCTCTGTGAGATTAATGTTTTTCTTGACCTGAAGACACACTTAACTTTCAAACAAAGCCAAGTGCAAAGCAGTAGAAAAGCAGAAGGGGACATTGAACATGAGTAGGTTTTGTCATTATAAACAAGTTCCAGGCAAATCTCAACTTGAGCAGCCAGTTAACTCAGAAAATGTTCTGCCTGTCCCTGTTTGAAGTGAAGTCCCAGTTCTCGGTTTCTGACAGTAGCACTGTTTTCTTTCCTCTGTTCACAAACAGAACTGTGAAATGAGCAAGGTAAAATGAAAAAAAGAACGCTGAAGATGACAAATATTTTTTCTGTTCTTTCTGTTAAAAAATCTAGTTGGGCTGTTCTGGAGGTTGTTTGCTTTTGTCCTTGAACCTTTGAGATTCAGTTGAGATAATTTGACATCTCGCCTTGAGGTTTATTGTGGTTCAAAAGGCCATGTTGTTTTAGCAAATGTTTTTCAGACTGTGGGTTGCATGTTATGTCAGTGGCTGTAAGGACTGTGAAATATTCAGGAGTGGCACCACAATTAAATAGCGTATACAATGGTACATTGACAGCACTTCTGGAGAGCTGCACTGTCAATTCACAGGCGCGCTTAGCGGTTCCTTAATGAATATACAGCACGGAGGAGTTCAGATCAGCTGTGGGTTTTGAGAAGGGACCTTGAAATACATGAACAGTGTGTCAGGGATAAATATTAACCACAGCTCTCAATAGAGGAAATAGATTATATTTAATGGTGTGTGCTGGGTCCAACATGATTAATTCCAGGTCCAGGCAGAGGTCACCGGGATTCTAGTTGCTGATTCAGCTGTTTTGTATATGACTGTTTCCGAGCGTGTGCTAGCTGAGGACAGGCGTTTCATCTGTGGAAATCCTGGCTTGCTTGGAGGGGAAGCAAAGGCTTTTTCTTTGTGAGTCTTCTTCCCCCCATCCTCCTTCCCCTGCACCCATACAGTTGTTGGGAAATTCACTTCCTTGCAAGTCTTAATTCTCTCTGCATCTTTGAGGTGAAGCCTTTATTCCCCAGTTGAGTCCATGGTTGGATGAACTTCTTAAAACTTCTGGACCAAACACATTAAAGGAAATGTACACATTAAAGATCACTTGTTAAACACACACGCAGTAAATTGAAACGAACTATGCTATCATTTCAGAGCCATCTATCTCAACTTCAGGTGCACATGAATTACAGCTGCTGTCCAAACCTCTCAGCTTCTTTGGAAGCATACAAAAATGTTTTTAGCTATACTTTGATATACTGGTTGGTTTTGGCAAAGGTATTTAATGAGGCAGCTGGTTGTGAAGACTCTGTGCTCCCACATGCAGATTTAGAAGTTTTGCTGGATTCTTCACTGTTAAAGTACGTTTAGTATGTTTAAGGAAGGTGGCCTTTTGTTTTGTTTTGCCTTCTTTTTTTTTCTTTGTACAAACAAAGTTATTATTTTATTAATTACTCTCTCAAAAAATGGATGCCAGTCTAATGTATTTCTGTTAAGGTTGATGTCAGTGTCCCAGGCAGGGAGGAAACACCACAAGTTCCCAAATCCTGATCACGTTTTGTCAGAGAATTCTGCACACAGTATCAGCAATACTGAATTGCTACAAACATTTCAGCATGAGGAAAGGCTGTGTCCTGTTCACCTGGTGAATCCTGTTAGTTCCTTAATAAAAAGCCGGTTTGCTTGTTTCACTTGTTTAACAGACTTTAGGGAGGCTTTTGTCCCTTAACCTGCTCTGTCGCAGGTGATCTCCTGAGAATACATGCTATAAGGCAACACGCCTTTCTCTGCTTTATCGCTATTACTGATAAAATCATCTCTATGAAGGCATCTGTTTCATGCAGCGATATGAAATATTACCAGCTCTCAACAACGGTGTTTTCTTTGCATGCGCGTTTCGGTGTGTGGTTTCCCTGGAGCATTTGAGGAGCAGTGGGTGAGGTCTGTGTATCTGCTCTGCAGGGTTAAAGAGAGAGAGTTCTGTTTGCAGACCTCGACAACCTGAAGTGCAGCAGCGAGTTTCTGTGGGGTGAACTCAGTAGCCTGTTTGAGCTGCAGAAATGAATTCTGTTCCTGGAGGAGAAGAGGTAACTCAGTGGTGTACATCGTGCCTGGGTGTTGTAATGCCTGCTGTGAGCTCTTTTCGGGTGAGGCAGGATGGATTTCTCTCTGAGCCAGATGGCCAGTTTCTCAGAAGAGCACATATATAATACCTAGTGGCAAAATCCAGGGACCTTTTTTGATCTTTCTTTTCACTAATATGCTTAATCTTTCCTTAATCTCTGAGCAGACATTGTCCCTTCTGTTCTAAGACAGTACATGCTGATGCAGCCTGGCTGCTGTTGGCCGTCATTGATAAATTCGTTCAGGACACTTGAAATGGTATCAAATGATAGATTGGATTCCAGTTTCAGCAGCCTGTTGGAGTAGCAGTGGTGGTAGCCAGCTAATAAAATTACAAAATCCAAGTGCAGGTAGCAACAAGAAAAACAGAGCTCCTGGGTAACTTTGTCATAAGCTCAGGCACTGTGGTTAGTGTGACATGGCAAAGGAAACAAATCTGTTTCCATCAGTATAAAAAGGAAAGCTCCCACTGCTGTTGATAAAAGGCAGCGGTGTAACAGAGCAAATAAAACCCAGTTATGTTGATGATGGGAGAAATGTTTTTCTGAATTTTTCCTTACTGTTATTGTAAAAACTCCCACCCTGCAAAAGGGATTCTCCTGCTGTTACCATGAACTTTGCAGCACTTTCAACCTGTGAGCCATATTTCTTCCAGACTGGGACCTGCAAGCTGCTGGCCAGAGCTGATGCAGTCAGCAGTTGCTCCTCGTTGCTGATTCAAGCCTTTATCTTTTCCTGCTGGACAGGATTGTCCCTCAGCAGCTCCTCTCTGTTGACAAGAAATGCGCCCTAGCGTTACATTAGCAGTTACCCAGTCTCTCTTGATACACCTTCATGGGGTTACCTCTGTTACAAACTCCTGTTACTTTCAACATCTATAAGTAAGACTATATAGTCTAAGTTGAGGCTGAAAGACTGAGACACAGAATACTTTTTTTTGTAAGAGAAACTTGGAAGCTTCCTTGGAAATGAGTGGAAATAACTATAATCTGCAATGAAGGGCCTATATGAGCCAGTTGGACTCAAGAGCCTGAGAATTATTTTACTGTTTTGTTTCTTGGCTAATCCAGTATGTAATTTGTATGTAATATGATATTAGATTCTACACTATATACTATAGTATGTGCTGTTGTTACTTTAGTATTATATTGTACTATATTGTAACCCCGTGGGGGCTAGGAGGGGAGAGGAATGCGACTGAGACATGTCGACAGATATAGCATCAACGTTATGAGAGAGCATAATTGAAATGGCTAATTGAAAAATCTCATTTGTGCTCACTGCTTAATGATCCTGGAGACTGAAAGAAACCTGTCTTACAGCAGTGTGGTCTGGTGGTGGATCAGGAGGACCTGCAGCACTTCACCCGCATTTCTGCTGCAGTGCTGGTTCAGGAGGGCACAGGGAGCAGCAGCATGAAAAGCCTTCTGCTGAAGAAGAGGATCCTCTTGTGTACAATGAAATGTTTTCCTCTTATACACAAATTAGATAACATAGGAGCTTTCATTTTTTCAAGCAACAACTGTGGTTGTCATTTTTTGAGCAAGGCTGTACTCCTTTTGTGCTGCTGCTTCTCAGCTTGTTGGCTGAAGGCTTCTGAACGAGCAAGAGAGGGAAGTGCTTGCAGACAAGGACACAGACATCTTAGGAGCGAAGCACACATGGATTCCACCCTTGTTGGACTGAACGTCTGGAGAATGCAGATGTTAAAATAAATAGAAACATGAGTCTGAAACAGAAAAGCAAATGGAACCTTTTGCAGAAACAAATAGTGATCTTTGATGTGTTAAAGTATTAAAAGTGTGTTCTCGTCTCCCCCACAGACTGCAAACAGTCATTGAGGGAAGAGGAGGGGACAGTAACTATAAACAGGAGAGGAGCTATCAAACAAGCCAAAATCCACTACATCAAAAATCATGAATTTATTGCTACCTTCTTTGGACAACCTACGTTTTGCTCTGTCTGCAAAGACTTTGTATGGTAAGAAGGAAACACTGAGCTTCCCCTACCCCCAGGGGCCAAATAACTGCAAAATTCACTTCAGATATATGGAACAAAACTTGACATGTAAGTTCGTATGGTGTATCCAAGAAATATACTTGTCTCTTTTGCATTAAAAAATAGAACTTGAACATTTTTACCACAGAAATAATT
The DNA here is from genome assembly GCF_000695765.1 of Mesitornis unicolor. Lineage (NCBI taxonomy): Eukaryota > Metazoa > Chordata > Aves > Mesitornithiformes > Mesitornithidae > Mesitornis > Mesitornis unicolor. The sequence goes on from NW_010171496.1 coordinate 46,145, forward strand.
GGTGAAAATTCCATAAGCATCAGATGCTCAAACTTTGAGATATGAAGTGGCTGGTAGCAGAGTAAAGACCCATATGAACAGGAAGCTGCATCCCTTTCATAGTAAGGCCATTTTTGTAGTAAGTTAGATCAGGAGGATTTCCCACGTGATTGAAACCTTGTCTTCTTTGGGTTTCCCTCCGAACTTGCTGGTCTATCAAAACACACCACCCTGTCTTCTCAGCCTTGCTTTCCTAAGACAGAGAATTCTGAAAAGCAGAAGTTAAACCAGTTTATTAATTGGAACAAATATTCCCATAGACAAAGGTTAGATTGGCTGACATGGTAAAAATAAAAACACCCACCTTTTATTGCAGCAAATGCACGTTTCTGACTTCCTTTATCATTTGTCTTTCAGGGGTCTCAACAAGCAGGGATACAAATGTAGGCGTAAGTTGATTTTTACCTTTTTCTTGTACTACTTTCCATGTGAATCTGCAGATATAAGTTACTGCTGAAAAGTCTTCTGTAAATGTGCACGGCACAGTGCATCATCACTGTAGGTAGTAGATGTTAAACATCAGTTTTGCACAGTAACCTAAGGCTGTTTAATTATGATTCCTACCTGAGTTTTTAGTATCCAAGTTTAGACTTAGCTATACTCCTCATAAGCATGTTGAAAAGCTGTACTCGTTGATGATAGCAGTTTTTGTGAAAACTTTTCTAAAATGTATTACAAGTACTGAGGGGTTTTACAGCTGAATTGAAAAGCACTTTTGTCTTAGCATAGATCTCTGTGCATTACTCTGAACAGTAGGGCAGATATCAAATGGTAAAACTCAAACCTTCTGTTACCAAATGCTGGTGGTATTGCCTGATGGAGACAGATTTAGCTTAGAAATAAGAGTTTCTGATGAAAGGCAGTGGGGGGAATCGGCTTAAAAAAAAATTGTCATCATGATGTAAAAGAAAGGTTTTGGTATACGTAGTATGATGGAAAGGAGTGTGTTTTTCATAGTGTGCTAATGAAATGTGAATACCTTCTTCTATATATTTATTGTCTGAAGGAATCTTTTTTTTCTTCCTTGTGCATGTCTTGAAGAATGCAATGCTGCTATTCATAAGAAATGTATTGATAAAATCATTGGGAGGTGTACTGGTACTGCAGCCAACAGCAGGGACACAATGGTAAGAACTGGAACAATACATTTAGAGTATAGTTAAACACTCCTGAATCAACAAAACCTTGTGTACAAACAGCCACGTCCATTTGGGAAGTGCTTGCCTGTACAACCCGTTACTGTCGTCTCTTGAAGATTGTATTGTGACGTGTAGCAGGGGAAACTTTTAAGCAAGAAAAGTAGTTAAAAGCCCTGCAAGGAGGTGGGTTGTATCTGACGGGCATGTTCTTTCCCTGCTAGATGAGGGATGTTGAGTCTGGAGTATTCAAGATAAAATTGTCGTGTCTTTGTAATAGCCAAGCAGTTTTCTGTAAGAAGCTGCTCCTGTTTCGGGTAGTGTCTCACCCTTCTCCCTGTCCTCAGTTTCAGAAGGAACGCTTCAAAATTGACATGCCTCACCGCTTCAAGGTGTACAACTACATGAGCCCTACCTTCTGCGACCACTGCGGCAGCCTGCTCTGGGGGCTGGTCAAACAGGGCCTCAAGTGTGAAGGTACGGAGGAGGAGGGAGGGCAGCTGGGACCTCTCCATGCTTTGTCAGTGTTCCAACTCCAACCAGAGATCAGCTGTTGCTACACACTGCGTTTGTGTGTGTCATATGGAGTGGGATTCATCTCATCCATGCGTGGTGGAAAACTTTTGTACTAAAGAGAGACAAACAGGCACTTGTTTCATGTGACAGCCCAGCCAAGGTGAGCTTCTAATGCAGGAAGAAAACATGTGGAGGTGGAGACTTGAGTATAATCAAAATTGCTGCTTTGGGAATAGCTGAAATTTGATGAGTATGACTCAAGATAGCGTCTAAAAGTGTACTGAAAGCGTTTACTGTAAATACCGCTTCTATAATTCTCCCATAGAAAGGCAAGATGATCTTTATAGATTTTGAGAATAAAGTGATGATGATTGGAGTTTTATTTCCTTGTGTAGACTTCATTGAGTTAAGATTAAAACGGCAATTTTATTAAAAATGATAGATCCATGTCCAATCTGTTCTAAAAACAAAGCTTCTGAACTGCACAGAGAAACGGCCCTTTTTGTTGTAATGCTGGACAGTGTGTTTCTGATGCCTGTATAACCATCCTGATGTTTCTTTTAGAATGTGGGATGAACGTACATCATAAGTGCCAGAAGAAGGTGGCAAACTTATGTGGGATAAACCAGAAGCTGCTAGCTGAAGCTTTAAATCAAGTCAGCCAGGTATGTTTTATTGCCATTTTTCAGGTAATTAGTTGTTTTTCAGTGCATTTTTGGGTTTTTACTTCGTCTTTTCCGTATCACTTTTCTGGAGAACTGAATTTGGAATGGAGGAAAGGCAGATTTCTCCTTTTAATTTGACCTGTAAAGAGACAAGGATGTCAGTAGCCTAAAGTTGAAATTGAGAGGGGGAAAAAAATCCCACCTAACAAAGAATTTTTGTAAAGGTGTATGGTTTCCTGAAATCCAACTTTGTTCTTCTGTCGTTCCAAGGTTATTCTCTCCCTTTCTGTTTAATTGTTTAAACCGTGGTATAAAAGCTGAAGTCTGTTTTTCCATGCGTCAACTTTAGAATTCCACTTGAATGCTAAAATTAATTAAATAAGGAGAAATATACCAGATATTCTCATTTTTTTGTTAATCTGATCTATACATAGAGAAAACTCCTCTGGAAATAACACTGACACCATGGTTTACGTTGTTGATCTCCTGCTGTGGCATGGCTGTCTCTTGTGGTCAACTTCAGACACAAGCTCTGAAATAAAAGGGGAAAATATATCACAAAAGCCAGCAGTATTTCCTCTCAGCTGAGTGTTCCTATGCTTTCACAGGATATTTACTTTGAAAACAGTGAAGGCTCTTTCACAGCACAGAAAAGCTCGATCTTTTCATTGTTCACGTTTGATTTCAGGAATTTTCCATGCATAAAATTTGTCTGTGTGGTAAAGACAGATGTCACATCAGATACGACTTCAGTATGTCCAATGTGACAGCAATTCCCATCTCCTCTTTCAAATGAACTTAGTCCAAGGGGACATTTTCCCACAGTCTAAATTCATCCCCGGTGGATTCACACCATTATACCTTTAAGAATTTTGCAAGGACCAGTTCCACATAAACTGTTCAGGAATTTCAATTACTTACTTTCTTGCAGTGAAGGAAGTAAAGCAATTGGCTGACCTGAAGCTGTAAAGAATGTGGTTAAACAGTCTATGAACCAGACCTCTTGAGAAAAGAGATGTACTAGGGGTTAATAATTAAAAAGAAAAGTTCATACTGCCATCATGGTACGTTTAACAGCTATTGTTACAAGTATTTCTAAAGTAAGGGTGCTAATAATAACTTAAAATGTTTCCTTCCTCCTCAGAAATCTTCACGAAGGTCTGATTCTGGATCTGTAGAAAGTGTTGGTATTTATCAAGATTTTGATAAGAAACCTAGAGCTCCAGGAGGAGATACAACAGGTATGCTCATGTTTTAAATTAGCCATTTACCTACCAGACTGCACAAGCTAAAGGTTTAAGTAGGTAATAGTTCTCACATTATGTTAGACAATTTTTTTAACAAGCACTGTTAAAAAACCAACAACTCAACATCTATTTCTTTTCACCTTCTCCTGGCTGTGCAAAATGTTTATATAGCTTTAAACAAATGTAGGTAGTTTTGACTCCACGAGCATCCCCACCTTTCTGCAAAACGCTTCCTTCACTCACTTCAGCGCAGTTCCCCGTGACAGAGCTGGAGGATGCCTCTGCAACCAGACCTGCGTGTACAACACGCTTCCCTCCCTCCTGTCACTGGAATGTCATGCATATTGTTAATTATAATAAAAGACAATGACAGGTGCTATGTTATAGGATGTAAGTAGCCAAAATGCTACCTGAGACTGAATGGTTTAAATAGTTTAAGTAGTATCAGTATCAGTAGTACCTGTAACTCTACAGGTACAAAGTAAGGTTTTGCTTTTTTTTTTTTACCGTTGCTAAAGCAATAGTATTTTATTGAGCATTGCCTAAGCCTTATTTTTGTAACTGCTAACCAGTGATAATTTATGCAAAGATAAATGCGACAGTAGAAGTAACTTTTAGCCAGATGGGAATCGCCAGGCTCAGTAAGAGATAATGGGTGGTTTTAGAGAGGTACAGGATTTTAAATATTCATCCATACATTGAAATAATTCTGTTGAAATGCCTAGTTAGAAAATTGTTGTGATATTGCTTATACTTGTTCTGGTTTGCCAGAACAGAGGGGAAAAAACCTCTTGCAAAGGTGGTTTAGTTTATACTAAGTCATGGTGCAGCCACTGTGATTCATCCCTGGGTTGTCACAGGCAGCTTGCGGGGTGTACATGGTGTCGTGATTAGCATTGATGTCTTGTTGGTGACCCAACAGATCTAGGCAGCAGAGGTCACATTAAAGTCTGGTTATTGATCTTAGGATATAATCTGGGTTTTCCTGTATGATCGTGCTTCTTAGCCAACGCTGAGCATAAATCAGATCTTCTTATGGTCCCTCTGCCTAGGCTGAGGGACTAGCCTGTTCTGTTAACAGAAGAAGTAGTTGTTTACAAACAGTCCTTGTAAAGCATCTGTTTCTCCAAATTATGGTCTGTATCTTAGTTACAGGGGAAAGTTAGGGCCTTTGAGTTTTATAGTACTCAGGTATTACTTAAACCCAGCATCAGAAACAATCACAGATTCAATTCAAATCCAATGCAATCAAGTATGCTCGTGTAATTTAAACTTCATTATAAACTACAGGAGTTGACTCTTATGTTTAGTTTTGCCAGTATTCTAGCAGCAGATGCAGTGAAATAGCTTGTCAGTACTTAATTCTTAGTGGGGGATCTGAGTCATGCAGTGTTTCTGCACAAACTGAACTTTAAACTCCCTGTTTCAATTAGCAGATAGCAGCGAGTACGATAAACTGTGGGAGGGAAGCACAGCCAAGACAGCGCCACGAATTGCAAGCAGGAGGAAATTCAACATTGACAGCTTTGTCTTCCACAAAGTACTAGGGAAAGGAAGTTTTGGAAAGGTATGTAACAAACTTATAGAGCTTAAGGTTACTGCCTTGCTTCATCTCTGCAATGTGATGGGCTATTTTCATTAACCAGAAAAGTCTTCCTGTTACAGCCACTTAGGTAGATAATCTTTTAACAGAATTGAAAATAACCAGCATTGTTAAAGGCACTAGAAATGGCCTGAATCTTGTCTAAGCTCAAAAGTGGTTCATAACCCACAACAGTTTTTCAGTTATTAGGATTGAGGCAGGGGAATTGGCCTTTATGCACTGCAGCCGAAAAGGGTGGTTTATGTTTGTACACTGTATATAGAAACAGCCTGATAATGCTGCAGTGCAATGGCAGAGAGAGATGTAGGAGAGCGGCACAACCTCCACAGACTCTGCTGCTGTCTGTGAAAACTCAGCTCTGATGAAGGAACAGGGTTTCCATGTCTTCTGTTTGTACACTCGCAAGCCATTGACAGAAAACCTGCCCGTGCCGCTGTTACGTGGTCCTTGAGCCCCGCTTCTTCATCTCTATGCCCAGCAACTTCACCTTCCCAAATCTCTCTCATCTGTCCTATTTAAATATTTTTTTAATTGTCATTGCACCTGCTATAAACACCTTTGACCTTCCCTCACCGATAACATCAGGAACAGTCTTTCACACGTGTACTGTAATCTATCTCATCTTTTATTTTTTGTAGGTTCTGCTTGCTGAGCTGAAAGGGAAGAATGAATTCTTTGCTATCAAAGCTCTCAAAAAAGATGTGGTGCTAATTGATGATGATGTGGAATGTACCATGGTGGAAAAGCGGGTCCTCGCACTTGCATGGGAAAATCCCTTTCTCACACATCTTTACTGCACATTTCAGACGAAGGTATGAAAAAGCGCAATGGCAACAGCACCCCAACAGATGTAGCCTTTTAATGGATGCTGTTACTAGAAGTCAAGTAAAAGTAACTTAGTGATGCAAGAATTACATTTCCTTTTCTTGTGCTCTGTGCATTCACAGGCCTTGTGGAAAGTCAGTATGAGCATGACCCCCACGTATGTTGATGAGAACAGAGTGAGATCAGAAAAACATGAATGCAGCCTGGGATAAGAGGCAGTTTAAGTTAAATCATTGATCTTAGATTTACCCTCAACGAGGGAGGAAAAAAGATGACTGTCACAGGTAGAAGTCAGTAAGTCTGTTTAAGTGTGTATTTTTATTAAGTCTGGAAACCACAGAATACAAGACGAGGTTACTCAAATCTGTATGAGCCCCAAACAGTCTTAGGGGTACATGATCCTCAGGAGAGGAGGAAAGCGGCTGCTTGGTCCCCAGTGGCCGCATCACTGCTTCATGTGTAGTTGCAATAGCATCAGTAATTTTTCCATTCTCTGGTTATTTGCAAACAGGATCATCTGTTCTTTGTTATGGAGTTCCTGAATGGGGGAGACTTGATGTTTCACATACAAGACAAGGGGCGCTTTGATCTCTACAGAGCAACGTAAGTCCCCAACCCTTCAGACCCTCTCTCCATGGAGGATTTTAGGCTCTGTGGTTTTACTGCTTCTAGTTCTGCACTACTTACCTGCATTCTTTCACTCAAGTTTTAGTGGTTGAGGATTGAAAACTTATTTCTAGGCACTGGTTTAACACAATGAAGAAGCTCGCTTAATGATGTGTAGGTGATGATAGGTTTTCTTAATTTGCACAGCAGTGTGATGTTTTACTTTATGGGCTTGCTTGTACTTAGAGGTGCTAAGTAAACTGCAACATGAGCCAGCATTGAAAAGCATGAGGTACAGCTTCAGTGTCCCATAAGACTGTATTATGATGGAAAAAATGGGAAAAAAGGATGGGGGATAAAAACCCCAGCACTTGCATTGTTTACTGGTATTGCTAAGTTGGTATGATAGTACAGAAGGATAACATGCATGTTCTATAGGATACTAATAAAATGGGTAGGTTTAGCAAGTGCAATTGTGTCAGTTATCTATGGCTTAAAGATCACTGCAGCTGAAGGCTTAAAAGATGCAAAAATACTGTATTATTGTTACTTTATCTATCATGTTATAGTTTTAGGTCAGTTTCTACCTCTATCACCCAAAAGTATGAGGGTTTTAATTGTAGCATGGAATGGGTGCATGTAAGACCTCAGCAGTAACAGTGCAGGGGTGCGGAGCTACCTGTAAGCACCAGTGCTATTGAATAACCAGACTGGGAATACTTGAGAGTTACTGTGCGCTGTGCTAAGGAACGCTGACTGCACGGGGTCTGGCATACATAGCAGTTGGTAGCAGCCAGCTTTACGGGTCAGGGCAAGCTCCCTTCCCGCTCTCCCCAGCAAAAACCTGGACAAAGCCCCGCTAACTTCCCTGCATTTCAGCAAACGTCTGTGCAGGTGGCAGCCTCTCCTGGCATCTTCTGTACCCACTTCTGAAGTTTTGTGTCAACATTCGTTCTGCTGTACAGAAGTGGAAATAGTACTGTATTCAATTAAAAAAATAAAATTAAAAATGCGTTTAATGCATTTTGGGGGCATTCTTTTGGCATTTTCCTTCATATCCTGTGGATTATCACCTCCTTTTTTGAGAATGCCCCCAAATTGAGTCTGTCTGCTGCAACTGGGCAGGTGCAGAGGGAGATAGGTGAGGTGTTTCTCACTTAGCCATTAGTGCCCAGTCCTGGGCAATCCTGCGAGTATTGTGCTCCCAGCAGCTGCCCGTCAACGGGCACGTGCGTTTCACTAAAAACACACAAAAACTTGTTCCCTAATGAAAGTGGAAGGAAGCATTAAGGCAAGTTGCTGTCATGTCCCCTCCACTGTTTGGCATTAGATACTACAGATGTGTGGTGAAGGAATTAATTTGCAGATGACAGCATCCAGCTGTATAAATACAGGTATAGCAGTATTTAAAGAAATGCATAGCACTTCTCACTCCACAAAGAGATGCTTACGGCAGCTCTTCTGGCCAGCCGCATTGACTGTGTTTTAACTAAGCAGGACGTTAAAAGGTATTTTGGTCTTTTCAGGTTTTATGGAGCTGAAATTTTATGTGGGCTACAGTTTCTTCACAGCAGAGGCATTATTTATAGGTGAGTACCAGCTGCCTCTGGTGTGGGACCTGTGAGCTGTCTTGGCACCTCAGGTAGCTTTGAATTACTGATTGATGTAACAAGTGCAAGCTCTGTCAGAGATCTGATGTTATTCCAAGCCCATTAGCATGCCTGAGATTAATCTGTATCTGCGTGTCTTTTCCTTGGCAACCAGGATGATGGAATGTTATTTATGTTACACAAAAGCGGTTTTGTTTCAGTTATTTTTAAACGCTGCCTTCAAATCATGAGCCTGTTTTGTTTGGAGGCAAGGGAGAGGCTCCTCGAGGCTACCAATGCCTGCTGGCCTTGTGAAAACCACTGAGGTGAAAGTCATCTGCTTTTGCCTTCCACATGAAACTAGTGTTGATGCTTCTGCCTCACCAGGTCAAAGCATCTGGGGCCAGATCCCAATCAGCTGTTTTTTTACTGTGAATACCCACACTACAAGAGAGCAGAAGTTGGTTTTATTTCACGTAGGTTTTCTCTCCGTTTCCTTCCTGCAGCCTTTTCACCAACCCACCCCCCAGTGCTGTTCGGTAACTACTTGCTCAGGCAGCTCTTACCTCTGTAACAAACAGGTCTGAAGGGTAACGGCTGCACATTTAAGAACAAGTTACCCAAGGTAACTTAGGTAAATGTGCCCCAAACCATCTGGTGTTGTCATCCCCATCTACAGAAACAGGAATCCTCTGTTGGAGCACCCATCCTTTAAAGTCATTTTCTGAAGACAGACACGAGTATTGCACAAAAAGTGTTTTTTTTGTAAAGAGGATGAACATTCCAGGGATCCTCCCTGGTGATGAAGGATGATTCTTGAAAGACAACATGTCTCTCAGAGAGGGCAGCCATAGCCCAGGAAGGTACTTAATGTACCCAGCTGTACTCCTGCTGCCTCCTGCAGGTGAGGATCAGGCTCCAGGATGTATTGTCATCAGCACAAAATACTTCAATCCCAGGATTTTCTAGAGCATTTTTAGGCTTGCTGTTAAATTTTCCCTACATCTAATTAGAATGTTCCTGGAGGGCCATTTCAGACAAAGGTTCTGTTTTCCAGCAAGGCACCAGCAGAACCAAAGGTACTTTTTCTCCCAGTCTCACAGGGGCTGTTTACCAGTTATAATGGCAGAACCTGGCTTGGAGCAGTTTTAGGTAGTGCCTGCCCATACAGAATAGCTAGGCAAGTGCAGTTGCACTTGCAAGTTGCACACAAGAAGTGTGTTGCATTAGCTCAGACTCCTGGCTCGAGCTGCAGCTCACTGAGCAGTGTAAGCAGCTGATTCTGGGAACTTGTTTCCAAGGAGAAAAGGCTGCCCCATTCTCCTGTAAAACTCTGTGCTCTATTCAAGTCTTCCTTGGTGAGCAGAAGGGCTGTTCATGTTCTCTTAGCCTGCCCTCCTTGGTATGTGCCTCTGCAGCCAGATGGACAAGAAAATGCATCACAGTCCAAGGGAGGGGAATGTAGCTTTTGGAAACTGCCGTTAAAAAGCTCCCACTTGATTGAATAGCGTTATTCTGAAAAAAGCCATGAATAGGGCACTTCACAGACTGTGGCCACAACACACACCCCTCCTTGTGCTGTAACTAGGAACAAGTCACAGGTAGTGTTAAAAGTTGGGCAGGCTTCAAACACTCGTGCTGACCACTCCAAGGATCCAGCAGCCCTTCGCCGAGTTCTGGAGTTGGGGTAGCGCTGCGTCAGCTGCCGGGGCATTAACTCGCACCTCCTGCCAGAAGCAACAGCAGCGCTGGGCGTGCTTTTGGATCTGAAAAACCAACATGGAGGATTTTATATGTGTGTGTGTGTGTGTGTGTGTGTGTGTGTGTGTGTGTGTGTGTGTGCCTCAGCCTCTTACTTGCTCTGACAAGAGGGAATTTTTTTTTCCTTCTCGCTACCACCTTCGAAGTACAAAAGTACTATTTTGTATGTGTTGTGTTGATGGATGATTATTTTATTGAAAAGCCTCTTTGTATGATGTAGGGTATTCATCAGTGGAGAAACTGCTTGCATCTGAATAAAAAAAAAGACTCACTTGTCCTTAAAAATGTAACTTTTTTTTTTAAAAACGCTTTTTGCAGAGACCTGAAACTGGACAATGTGATGCTTGATAAAGAAGGCCATATCAAAATAGCCGATTTTGGAATGTGCAAAGAAAACATTGCTGGCGAGAGCAAGGCAAGCACTTTCTGTGGGACCCCAGACTACATTGCTCCCGAGGTCAGTATGCCACTGCTGAGACAGATTTAATACACCGATGTTACAATGACTCTTGTGATTAATCATCCCCATGTAGACCAATAGTTCAGAAATGTCAAGGTCTAATTGGCACAGAAAAAAAACCCCCACCATTAAGTCCAAGTTCTCTGTAGAAGGTACTCGAGATTTGTAAATATTCTACAGCTGCAAGTTTTAGAAAAAATACATTTATGAAATGTTAAAGTGTTCCATTTTTGAACCACTGGGTTTCCTGTCTGCCTTCACAGCTAGGGTACACATAGAGCTCCCACAAAATGAATACATGTGCACTGCAGGTGGTGAACAGACTTGTGCCCATGCAAACCACCAGAATTCAAAGCAAAAGCAGCTTCTGAGGGCAATCTCACTAAGCTAAATTCCCTGTGTTATAGCAGTCTGTTCGGTATTAATCTACTTTTCATTGTTGCTTGCTTCTCCCATCATCTTGTAAAGAAACTAGAGAAGATGCTTTCCAAGTATGTGGCCATTTAAAGTTAATGGAGAAAATTTCTGCACGAGAGCAAAGACCTGAGCTGTCTTTCCACTGAGAGCAGCCAAGGATAAAACTACATGACATGTGCGTCATTACCACTTATTTGTCAAATAGCAGGATTATTTTTTCTCCCTAGTTATTACAGATTCTCAATTAAAATACCTCTTTTGGTCTTTTTGTATATATTGATGCCTTTTACTAATTTCTTGTATTTCTTCCTATGCATTTCTTCTGCGGAACAAGATCCTGCAAGGTTTGCGGTACACGTTCTCTGTGGACTGGTGGTCATTTGGGGTCCTGCTGTATGAGATGCTCATTGGACAGTCCCCGTTCCATGGGGATGATGAAGATGAATTGTTTGAGTCAATCCGAGTGGACACCCCTCACTATCCACGCTGGATTACCAAGGAATCAAAAGATATATTAGAAAAGGTAGGACTGATGATCAACAAGTGGGTCACGGTACTGTTATTTATCCAGCAAGGGAAAAATCTAGACTTCTAAAAGGAGAAAATTACTTTAAAAATTAAACACCAGGTCAGCTTAGTTACTAAGCTGTTAGGAATGTTCTTCTTTATCAGTATACCCGTTATTCTTCCAGTGCCACCTACTCCCTGCTTTACTGGGTGTCTTCTCTTGCAGCTATTTGAAAGGGATCCAACAAGACGACTTGGGGTCACTGGGAATATCAGAGACCACCCTTTCTTCAAAACCATCAACTGGACAGCGCTAGAGAAGAGGGAGGTGGACCCTCCATTCAGGCCAAAAGTGGTACGTGGGTACTTTGTTCTGTAGCCGTACTGAAACCATCAGCCTAGGGGCACAGGGTGATTTCTCTTAACTTGTTCAAACTATCCCACTGCAATTTTCTCCTCATTTTGTAAGTGAGGGAGTTCTGCATCTCAGACAATGTTGTTCTTGGATGGTTCAGTTATAAACAGGTGCACTATATATATATGTATGTATGTATGTATGTATGTATTCCTCCAACTGCCCTCAGATCTTCCCATTAAGGCTGTCTTCCTGCTCTCAAGGAGCTTCTTTACAAATATAATTACAGGAAAGTCAGCTAATAGCTCTGATATTCATTCTTCCTAAATCTTTAGATCATTGGAAAAATACAATGTTTTATGTGCCTCAGTGTTAGAAATGCTGATAGTTCCTTGTGTTTTTCTCTTCTGTAATGCCATGTGGGAGAAGGACCAGTAACTTGGGGATACTTGCTTGGCAAGTGCCTGCAGGCAATCTGTTGAAGCATTAAGTATCTTTCAAATAAATAAATATGCTCTTTCAAACTCCTCCAAGAGTCTCCAAGCAGGCAAAAAGCTGCATTCTCTCCACTGTTGAACTTAGAGCTATTTCTGATGTTACCTGAAAAAAACATGTGAAGAACAGACCGTGCATTACTCGTGGTCTGTATCACTGTGGGATGCTGCTGCTTCGTCTTGGCTGCTGAAAAATCCAAACCAGTTTTCCTCCACCCTGTTACTGGTACAGGCGAAATGATCTGGAGGTGATGCAGTTTCTTTAAGATGCTCTTACCTACAAAGAGCTGTCCCCATCAGGAACAGGCAGCTTCGTGTTGCACGTTCCCATAGAAATGCGCTCTGAAAATGTGAGGATCCTGCAAGCAGTGACCTTTGGAAGTGCAGAGTGTAAAGCATGGTCCTTAGTAAGGAGAATTTTTATTAAACATACAAAATGTTTTACCCAGACCCAAAGCACCTGCAAGAGGGCAGGCACGGCTTTTTTTTATTTGATTTTTTTTTCTGAACAAGCATAGACCATAAAATGCTTTCAGGAATTTAAAAGTTTTGCTTAATGGCAAGAAAAGTTTGGCTAAAATGTATTCAAGTGTGTGCTGCATTGCTTTGGTCAACAGAGCATCTTTGGGTGATGCCGTGAACCGTTACCACAAATCCAGGTGGTTCTTCTCCAAAGGGACACGGTGCCATTTCTTTTCAACCAACAAGAAGCAGCTGCCCAGTTATAATCCAAGCCATGTAAAACAGGCAAAAAGGAGATTTTTGGGTTTTTTTTCTCTAAAGGGGGAGCAGGGAGGGAGCCCAAGAAATGAGTTGCTATCCTTTGTATTTAAGCGATTTGTTGTGGAAGAAATGACCAAGTTTGTCTCGAACTGCCTTTCCTCTCTGTTCAACACAGAAGTCGGCAAGCGACTACAACAACTTCGACAGAGAATTTTTGAGCGAGAAGCCAAAATTGTCTTACAGTGACAAAAACCTGATCGAGTCCATGGACCAGTCTGCATTTGATGGATTTTCTTTCATTAACCCTAAATTTGAACAGATCTTGGACAAGTAAGTGTTTGAACAGCTGGACTTCGGAGTCAACCGTTATAAACTGAGACCTCCCAAGTGCAAGGTGTTGTGTCCCAACGATGCTGTCAATACTTCAGAATAATCCACAGCGGTGCAATTAATTGTGTCCAACTGCTGATTTACCAGCAGTGTTCCTTTATGTACGGTTGGGTTTAAGGTATGTGAATCACGTGCATTATTTTCTCTCTGTGGGAAATGTAAATTCTGTTTGGTACTTGAATGTAGTTGTTTTTTATATATATATATATATCTATCTGTATCTATCGATAGATAGATATAGATATACATGCTGTATATTTTGCTCGAGAGAAGACATTAGGGTACAGAAAAGGTCTTTTAAAGTGTTTGAGCCTTTGGTTCTTTTACTTGTTATCTATTAAAAGAAAGTTACATTAAACTTTCATTCATGGCTTTATGATTTTTTTCTAGAAATTTGCAATTAAAGTCCAGTTGCCTTTAAACAAAAGGACACAAAACTGGATCCTGCTTTGTTGCAATACCAACTTCTGAATGTTGATTATAGTAATCATTATTTGTTAGACAATGTAATCCTTTACCACTGTTATGTTTTAGAATAAGTGCATTACTTTGTTAACAACCATTTGTCATCAATTTCAAAATGGAAACTCAAAAGGAACATTTTGTCATATTTTGCTGTATTACTTCCAAAAAGGAAAAAAAACCGCTGTAATGTGTAAGTAATGTGATGTGTGTGGTGAAGGTGCCTTAAAGCTGTGGCAGTGGGAGAATTGTTTTGCTAAATTTGGATCTGCAGATTTTTGTTAAGGATGCACCAAGCTCAGGAAGCCCAATCGAAGTTGTCAGTGACAAAATAAAGGCACTGATCAAATCCAGTGGGCGAGAGATTGCCAATAATCTCCACGTGTTCAAAATGGTTTTAAATGCTCGATTTCAGTAACAGATACATCAGGAACCACGGACAGGTTTGCTCAAGTGCCATGGTCTGGGCCATCCTGGTGCTACAGGGACATGGGAGCGTGGAAGGATTTTGTCCAGAAAGCAGACTACGGGCTCCAAAAGAAAAGAGTTACCTCCCGCACAAATGTAAATACACAGTAGAGCTAAAGATGAAGAAAACTCTCCTTCCACCTAGCAGAGAATGTGCAAGTGGTTACAGAGAGTGATCAATGAGACATGAAAATTAGAGTACATAATTCTAAACCCCAAAGCAGTAATTAATTTTGTCATTTTTCAGAATGGTAAGTACCCCTGCAAATTTAATGCCATCTACCTAACCTACATATGCAAATTTGTACTAGAATGCAGCACTTAAATGATGGTTTTCAGCTTTCTCAAAAAAAGCAGCAGCATTTGGAACACAGTAAATGAACAGCATGGCTTTAAGAGTGTGGATCAGACCTTAAAATACCAATGGCCAAGTAAAATCAGTGAAGTCTCACCTTCCTCCTCTGTTACATGCCACTCTTGATTTGTGTCTAGTCAATTCTTTCAGCCTATGCCTCAGTTACTGAGATGGTTACTTAAATTGTAATTATTGAGAGAGTAAAGCAACTAATGGAGTAAATTAACTAATTCTTATGTATAAGCTCTTTTAAGCAAGCTACAATTCACCTGGCACCCCAGCACTGGACATGGAGAGAAACGCACATCACCATTTGTAGCATTTGATCTTTATTATTTTGATCAAAGGTCAAATGATTTCGTTTGTCTGAAAGATTACAACAAAGACCAACGATGTACGAAAAGACAGTTTAATGCTACTTGAGAGACCGCATCTGAGCTAGCAAGTGCACGAGCAGTTGGAAGGCAGTAAAACAGACACAGGCACAAATGCACAAGGTCAGGATTTTTAGCTCCCGCCAGGGAGGGATTGGTCAGGGACACGTTTGCAGCCTTCAGACAGTGACAAAAACCTGCAGTTCCTGACGGTGCCTTTGCAGAAAGGGGGCTATGCCCTGGGAGAACCCAGCACTCGCTTAAACTCTGCATCTGTTGCCTGCACTTGCTCTCGGCAGCTCGATCGGGTGGATGCAGTCAGTGATTTAGTACCTTTCTGAAGCAGAACTGACAACTTCATATTCTCTTTTCTCTTCAAGTATCAGCATAACAGTTTATTTACACTTGTGTACAATTCTTTTTACTGAACACCCACTTAGTAAAACACTCGTCACAGTATATTCAAAAGCAGGCTATAAAAATACCTACTGTACAGAACACATTCAGCCTTGAGGAATTTTACAGCACCTGTGAAAGTTGAGAGAGGTAAAACAGAAAGAGCGCAAAGACACCTCAGGCCGTGCTTGCCAGTACAGAGGAGCAGCCCCTGGGCTCAGCGCTCACCAGGGAAACCTCCCCTTCCACCGCATTTCTGCAACCAGGTCCGAGCTCAAGAATTACGGCAGGGGGCTGGTAAACCCCTGCTCTGCTGATACAACGCAGCCTCTGGGATCTGCCCACCTTCTCACTCTAAAACCTGTTTAACAGCTCCGGGGCTGGACAGGGAGGTCCAGAGCTTTCCCACGCTGAGCGCGCATCAGATCAGGTGGGGAAATTACTGCTACATCTTTGCCACGGAGGTGGCCCTGTTAACTACACATCAGTAAATTAACTTCTCTGAGCAGTGCTGCGTGGTCTCTCCCCTCACACCATAAGTAGGAACACAGCCGAGTTAATAAAGATCTGAAATGGATGGCACACACAAAGCAAAGCAAGTGTTTCTGGTCATTCCGTACCCTACATTCCTCTTCTGAGAGCCCAGCAATACGGTATGGCTTACTTCCAGCTGAATATATCGCTGAAATTAGCTTATTAAACAAATCACAACAGCAGCACGTTATCTTATAAACCCTGCACAAACAAAAGACAATTTTAGCCCTTGCCTGCAAAACTATGTTATAAGGGCGTGGAATTTCACACAGGAATTGAGAAAAACGGGAAACAACCAAACACCACAACATAAACCCACCCAAATCCATACGTGGTAAAAGCTCAGCAGTGGAACAGAAGTCCTTAGAAAACACAGACCAAGTATCCAAGATGAGTTCTCCTCACCGGCAGCTCGCTCGTCTGACACGAACAAAATGCACATTGATTCAGCACGGCCTCAACGGACAGAAAATCCCATTTTTAGCACTGGAGTTTCACAAGGTGTAAAAGAGCAGCAAAGAACTGGGACAGTGGAAGGTGCAAAAAAACGTGACCAAAAACCCCACCAAAAAAACCCAAGGCAGGTGCCATGTTAAAAATTATTTCCGAATTTACCTGGTACTTTTCTTTCTTGCATGAGCTGTTAGAAGGGTTAAACTCCACCTAACCTTTCTGTACTGCTTTCTCATGTACATATTAAATGTGGCTATAAAAGAGAGACAGACTTTTGTGTTGAAATTAATTCCAAAAATTGGCTAAACAATAAAATAAAAAACCCAGCACTAGGAAGAGAAGCAGCTGCTCCAGCCTTTGGCAGCTGAATCCTCTTCCTCTCCCTTTCAGCCGCAGCAGAAGGGACGCGGATCCCCTGCTCTGTGGGGTTGGACTGGGTGAGCTTTCGAGGTCCCTTCCAGCTCCTGGTGCCCTGTGATGGTGTGGCACCCCTCAACTCACTACACCAGCTCCACTCACACATCACCACTGCAAACAGCCTCTGCCACGGCCTCCAAAACACAGCTGGCCCCTGAAAAATGTGAACGTCTTGCTAAAACAGCAGAACCTTTTGGGTAGCAAATGTGGCTTTAATGCTTTTATTTCACAAGGGGAAAGCCTCCCCATTTCAGAAAAACTTCAAGTTGTGTTGGCAAACCAAAGCTCAATTCAAAACACCGAAGCTGACAGAGCTTACCCATTTAAAGTAGTTTTGCAACGTGAAGCCTCCAATGCTCAAAATGTAGAACTTCACCCATGTTAAAATACGCCGTCAAAAAAAAAATCTCTGTGTAATTCTAGGCAATCATTCACAGTAAAAATAAGAGGAGCTTTTAGAAAAACACTTAAAAAAGGAAGTAAATCTAGTTAAAATCTGACAGTAAAATTGACACGGGCAATTAACCATCTTGTAGTATCCACAGATGAACAATAAAACCACTGAAACTGCACAAATTTACATACAAAAAAATTAAGCCCAACTCTGCTCTGCTTCCCAGCCACCTTTTCCTGATACCTTTTGGCACTGGGAGTTACCCAGAACCACGGGTTTTCTCCAAAGAAGCTGAACCACATTCGAAATGTCTCAAAGCGGAGGGGGGCGCGTTCGTCCAGCAACGCCTTCGTTCTCCGGGTCCTGAGCTGCGACTTCATCCCCTGCAGCGGAGGAAGGGCGGGCGCCCCGGGACCAGAGCTATAGGTGGTTGGGTACCGTCCTCAGAGCCTCTTCTCTCGACCGATCCACACCTACGTTCTGCAAATTGGAAGACAAAAAGGACTTTAAAGCAGGAGTATCACAGCCAGACAGAGTTTTGCTTAACACGCAGCAAATGACGAGCAAGTTCTAATGCTTATTTCCTCACAATGTTTTGTAGAGCAAGGAAAGGTCCTGGCCCGTGAGCAGGGCTCAGACCCTCATCCCAGCCGCTGCGCACTCTGCAAAGCCCAAGTCCCTCAGATACCGAAACGCAGGCTCTGAGCCGCCGGGGAAAAAGCATCTCCAAGAGATGGATTACACCAGGTCTGCACACCATTTGTTTTTCAAGGCTTTTTTTCTTTTAACCACCTTTTTAAATCACTTTTTTCCTAATCCACTCTCTCTTCTAGTCTTTATGCATACAGTGTAAGGAAAACACTCGACCATGCAGAAAAGGCCATAAACCACACAAGAACTGGTAAAACCCAAGGGGAGGGAAGCCCATCACTCCTTGTTTCCAACACCTCAGGAAAGGACTCCTTACCAACAGCTGTAGAAACAGCTCTGATGCTGTCTGAGAGCAGCCAAGTCACTGAAAGGTCTCTGGAGAGCTGGCAACACAAAGTTTAAATGCACTTCAGGATGCACGGGCGCCCTGAGAGATGTCACACTGATACCAAAAACGTTTCAGTGGCTTTATAACCACATTTATGAGAGTTTACTTTCAAAACAAGTCTCTTCAGGCCAACTCAAGCAAAAGGAGTGCCCCAGCAGCACACAGCAGGGGGACTCTTGACAGCACACGTAACCACCCCAGTCCCAATGCACCATCTTGAAAAGCAAGTAATTCTCCAACCCTGGTTCCTAGGATTTTCAGCCATTTCTTATGAAAACAGGAGATGAACAAGCAGCACCAGACCTGATTTGGGGTTTAACATGTGCCAGCATCACTTCTGCCTGTACCAACTCCCCTGCATCAGTATCAGCCCTTTGCTTTTCACCGGCCTTTGCACCCCTGGGCCAGTCGCCATCGTGCGCCACAAACACCAATGCTGCTGGGCTGCCTGGAAACCTCTGCACCCACCAGCCCTGCCCAATCCACGCTGACCTCTCCTGAAGGAAGGAAAGGCAACAGCTCCTCAGAAAGGAGCTTCTACGGTACCACCTCTGCAGCAAACCACGCTGAAACATCAGCATCTGCCCAAGAAGACGAGGAGCTGGTGAAACAAGTCACACTGTGTGACTGCAGGGGGAAACAACCAACAAAATATGCTGGCTTTTACTGCGTTTTCATTGTTCTTAGCAACTGATGCAACATAGCCAGAAATTCCTTGGGGCTGCGGAGATGTCTCCACAGGCAATCCAAGAATAGTCACTAAAATCTTTCAAGCTGAGCATCTGCTGTTCATTCAAAGAAAATTAAATGGAGCATCAAAACACAGGAATCCAGATGCACTGGAAATTAGTCCTCAAGTGGGAACAACTAGAGAACTATAACATGAAACTAAAAGGAAAAACGGCAGTCAGGACAAGGCAGAAGACACAGTTTATTTAAGCTAACAAGAGGTATCGGACAAAAGCATCTTAGCAACTGAGAGAGACACAAGGGGGAATATCAATACGCAGCCAACAAAGCTGACAGCAAGAAGCCCCTCCGAGTGAATGCAAAGGGGAACCGGCTGCAGGAGCAATGCACGCTGTACTGCCACGCTGAAGAAAACCCCATCCCAGATAAACTCGCCCCGGGTATTCCGCTTGTCTCGTAAGCCCTAGCTGCAAGGCCAGATGAGCTGAGGCTCAGAAAGGGACCGCTATCCTCATTAATGGCAAACATATTCCTACCCACAGGCGTTACGTTGGATTGGATTACAACAGCTGGGACTGTCTCCACTGCCAGAACAGCCACGGGCATCCAGAGAGAAAACTGCGCACTGAGAACAGCGCTGCTACTTGGGAAGGCGACCAGGTTTCGGCCTTACTTTGGAAAAACGTACCACCTGAGAAACCCAAGATAAAAGCTGTCCACAACACAACACCCTCGCTTACGCTCAAGGCTAAAAGACCCCCCTGAGAAGGCAGGTCCAGGACTCGGTGAGCTTCAGCCTTTCCCAGGCTCGATGCTACTACACAGAGCTGCTCCAGCGACACAGTGCCCCGTTCTGCCCAGGTAACGCCGCCGAGACAGGAGCCACGGCACCGCGTCCCACGTGAGCTGCAGCCTTCTCCCGCCTGCGCAAGGCTCTGAGCCCAGTCCAGGATGTGCACTGCTGCTCTGAGATCCCGCGCTTGGGGGAGGGAGGAAGCCCCTCCAGTTCCCATCCCTTTCGAGGCGAGTCACAACCAGGTACACCACCACCAGGGTAACCCTGCTTCCACGCTCCGACACTGCTGCTTGTAGCCAAGATCAGACCTGGGCACACAGCATAGGGAGCAGAGCTGTACACATTCGATCACCCACATCCACACGGGGAGCAGGAAAAGAGGAAATTCAAAATCCCTTCTGCCGGTGGGCAAACCCTAAAGTCTGCTTAATGCAGAACGCCTGCTAAGAAAAAGTTGTGTATTAAAAACATCTATATGCATTCCTGTACCTTGAATAACTGTTCTGGAACTAAGCGAAAACTTGCTACCCTCTTCAAACAGCGTATCATTAACTATCGCATCTGGAGCACTACGGCTATGGATCAGCAGGATTAAGGTCTGACAGTAACTATGGGTTATTCTATGCTACACAGCAGTCCAATCACTCCCAGGGGCACTGAAATAGATTGTTCTGGTGCTTAGAAAACAAACTTCATCTTTTTCTTGTCTCTCACAGGATGTTGTGTTTCATTGGCTTTCACAAACACACTGTAACTAACATTAAACGATTGCTGGCTGTTACAGTGAAACTTAGTGCTGCAGGATCTTTACATTATAGCAGTTTACGAAAACAGCATTCCAGCGACAGCCGATCAAGGTTTGGTAACATCCACAATAAATTAGCCAATGCAACACACTTTTATTGTGATTTGGTAATTTTTTCAGGTCATGCGCTGTACAAACATTTGGGTTGGGTTTTGAGTTGTTGGGTTTGAGTGGGGCCTTTTTATTTCAAAGTGATTGGAATGATTAGTTTTTCAATCTATTTTGAAGTAGTAGGATGGAAACAGCACCCCAGGTTCGACAGTTGGTCAGCACACGGGATTCACTGGTGAGCAGGGACTGTTACAAGAGCGTCCTCGGGAGGTCTGGAAATGTCTACATTCTGTGTAACAATAAAAATACAGAGGAGAGTATTTATCATGCAGCAGTAAGAGCAAAAAAACACCAGACTCCTTCACGAGCACCCAGCTGCATTTCTTTAAAAGCAGAGGTTTTCCTGACCCCCCACACCCCAGAAATGCAGCAGACTGATGCCTGGTTGGCGTTCCAGGCCTTGATGGCAGGAAAACTTGTTTACCGTTATTGCTGACAATGTTACCAAAAGCTCAAGTCATTCATTTCTAGGAGGAAGCCTTCTACAGGCCCAAGCAGGAATCCACTTCACCACGTGCTTCGTTCAGCACATACGCATCTATCGATTAAGCAGCTTTTGGTGCTTCACTGAACTACCCCATACACTTCTTTCCCAAGGGAAGACTTTAACATTGGTTTGCTTTAGGCAATGGACTACAGCTGAAAAGAGAGACAAACCTCTTCCCAGACACCCAAACCGCTCAAGACTGATCACACCACACAGATCCCACCTCGTTTTGCAGAGGCTGTAAAAACAGACGTTCCATGCAGCAAACTCTTCAACCCCAAACCAAGAACACGTGTGCAGAACCAGGCTCAGCAATCGCTCCAGCTGTGGGACCACCTCACGCCAGTCCCAAAGACCGTGCCACTGGTACTCTCCCTTCTACCAAGGTTAGCAGACTATGCCAAACGTTCCGATGGTCCTGCCAGTACCTCGGTTCAAGATCTGGCCCATTTTAGGCCAAACCACTGTCAGTTCTTCAAACTTTGGGCTGACGGGTTTCACGAGTCTCACCTGTTTTACACTGTGGCTTACAAACCCGGCTGTCAGTAACATCTCCCTCTCCTCTTGTGCCACAAAATCAAAAAGGAGACCTGTGTTTCTTGCTATGAGCACTCTCCCTGTCTCTCACTACCACAGAGGTGCAAAGTAGACATTTTACCCCAGCGCTTGTCTTCTGGCCCAAAGGGGGGACCCAAGCAACAGTTAAAGTGAGTCCCTGACTTATTTTCAATAAAAAGACTACAGACTCCTTCATTTGAAAAGGTCAGGAACTTAAGCCACTACAACACTGACAAGCACAAGGCTTCAACCCACTTCAGACAAGTCATTATCGTACAATGAAGCTTACACATTCCATAAACAAACTCTGCACTGCTTTGCCTGCACTTCTGCAATGTGAACACAGAGGCTTTCAGCTGACGCCAGAAAGGAGCGCACTGTTCTGAACACCGACTACAAATTACTTGTGGGGGCACAGAACAGCACACTGGGCAACTCCTCATCAAACAGCTCCATTATTTAACACAGTTATCTGCAACGCTATCTTTAATTAAATGCTTTGACTTCAACAGACTATTTGAAAATTTAATTTTACAGAAGTAATTAACGTTTTCACAAGTGATGTAAATGAAAGCTTTTGTAGTCCTTCGAGCAGCATTTAAATGCAGACAGGATCAACTTAGCCCTTCATTCAGCCCTACTAAATGAACATCCATGCTACACTGCTCTGGGTTTCTTCAAATGTTTCCATTCCTTTTTTTTTTTTTTCTTTTTAAACTGTTCTAAATTTCTGTTTCTAAACTGTTCCTATTTCTGTTCTAAATAAACAGCTTCGTGTCTTTGTGTCCACTGCAGTGCAACTATCTGCATGACACACGTGCAATACAACCCCCCAGCACCAACACCATCACTGGCCAGACACGTTAGGAGCCACTTGGTGATTCAGGCAGGGCTTTGTCCCCAGATAAACATCTTCATGTGGAGACGTGGTATTTCCAACAGCAATTCCCAAGGACTTCAGCAAGCTGTAAATTTAGCACCAATATTTTATCAGCCAAACTAAAGGTGTTCAATTGATCTGCACTGTTTATCACCGATTATCTAATATCTGCTCTAAGACACCCTCATCTGTTTTCACTGTGCTTCTCCCACACCTTTTAGGCACTGTGAAAGAAGAACAGATTTCCTAAATCTAACAAACCAAACTAAGATAGAAAAGTGGTAAATCAGAACGACAGAGGTGAGAGGGGCAGAGAGAGGAAATACACAATACAACTGTCTAACAGAAAATGTCTCGGCTACTAATGACCAAAGGTCAGCACTTCCAGAACTCAGAATACCCAGGTATTCACCCCTCCAGCATGAATCCCACACCAACTGCCACAAACGTGTACCCTCATAAAAGGAAAGCATTTGGTGCCTTATTGACCACCACTGCCATACCTGGTGGCTTTAGGAGGATCTACAAAGGAACCAGAAACGTTTACATCACTTTGGTAACGCAGCAAGGGAGGAGCTTTGTGTGAGCAGCAGAACCAACGTGAGCTCACGTCAGCACTCAGGAGCACGCGGAGCCGCGCGCCTGAGCCAGGCAGAGCATGGAGCTGCCGTGGTCTGACACCGTATCTCTGCATTTTACAAATACACTCCACTGCCTTTTCCCCAGTGGTTCTGCTGTATCCTGAGATCTTGTCTTGCTCTCCAGCTTTGGCTTAAAACACAGGCGGCATCACCAACTCCTGTTTTTCCATACAGCAGCAGTCGCAGTGATGAAAAAGCTGACGATTTCATTAGTCACTCTCTCCAAAATAAGGGTGGCATTCATAACAATGTACTTTTTTGACTGCACCCTAAATCTGCTGAACGACAAAGCCTGAAAGAATTTATAGTTTTCAGACTGAGAACCTATCTTCAAATTCTCATTCATTTTTTTAAGACAAACTACTCCAGCCAGAGCTCGAACACAAAATAAATCTGCTCAATAAAAACAATTTTTTTTCTCCGCCCACCCTTCAACAGCAAATTGGTGTTAAAGTGAGACATAAAATTAAATACACTCAGCTGGAGTTACCAAATCATTTCTAACCACAGGGACAATCAGCTCAGACAGGACATTACAACAAGTTCTCGGGTTTGAAAAACATTCTTACCTCAGGTTTATCTCTGTGCGTGTTTACAGCTTCAACATTCAGGAATATGGATTCCACTTTACATCCTGTGGATAGAAAACACACTTTTAGAATTGGTCTGCTTTACAAATGAAGTTATAGGAAAGACGCAATCTAATTCTGAGTTGGTGAAGGTTAATCACTTCCCGCTTCTGATTTATACCAGTTTCCCAAACTCTGAAGAGCCAAAGCTACTGGAATGAGTGTGATCCACCAGGATGAACGTTATTCTCAATCTGATGATCCATCTTCTATTCTCACCTTAGTTTTATCATTATTTCCTTTGCAAAAAAAAAAATAAATCCCATTTTAAACCATACATTAAAAACAACATTGTCAGTTCTTATTCATAATTTTGGGGTTTTTTAGCATCCTATGCTTCTTAGAATTTCGCTGTAACACAGATGATAAATGCTGCTCTCATTCTTTAAAACATGAAAAAGATTCTGAGAAGCTGCACTGCACATTGTTGGCAGCCCCACTCCTCTGGGTGTGCACAACAGTTTTAATCCTCAGCTAAATGGAACTTCCAAGTTGACTTCTGAAAAGCAACTTCTCTTTTTCATCCAAAGATTAAAAACTCTCATTAAAAACATTCAGAAGAGACAAATGTTGCTCAGGTGGTATAAACTGGCCCCCTTACAGAATACACCGTGGTGATCATTTTAAGCAACAGCTACTGCCAAACACTGTCGTATCTCACATGAACGTAACTTTCATAAGCTGCTACCCTACACAGCATTCATTAATAGCCAAATTCCTCTGACATACCAGAGTCCATCTCCTACCACAAACAGGTTTTCAGATTTTTTTCTGCTCACCAATTTCCTAAAGTCGTAACACACTTCACAGAATTACTACATGATGGAGAAAGGGGATCTTAGCCTTTTCATAGAAAGCCACTCCACTTAAAAAAACCCAGCAACCAACCAAAAAGCTGTTTTGAAAACTACCTTGTCATGCAAGGCTATGAACACCAGAGGTCACGAAAGCACAGATGGTTATTACTCTGTAGGACTGTTACTGCAATTAAGTAACACAAATCTCCTCAGATTTTGCAGTGTAACAGCTATTTACTTTGCCTCAACTTTATCTAAAACTTAACAAAAACCAAAGTACAAGTCCAGACTGCTACTTTTCAAAGCCAATAATCAAAGACAGCTTTGCATTTCCGATTAATAACTTGATTCACGTTTTTTGGCAAGCCATTTCCTGGTAATGCGTACAGATAGCTCTCTTTGTCTATAAATCATCTTAAGTGTGATATCAGAAGATATAATTAAGCCATCACTGAAAAAGCATTAACAGCAGGCACATGTCAAGCTGAGGTTGAAACACACACAAGGCTGAATCACTAAGCAGCCTAAAACTCAAGGAGTATCTGTTGCAACCCATAACCCACGCTCCACGAGACAGCAGCAGATCTCAGTTAAAGCCCTGGGCGAAGCACTGCTAAAAGCCACTGACAAACACACGCCAACAACAACAAACAGGGTAAGTCCCTGTGTAATGTAAAGCTCCATGAACAAATACTTCAGGAAAAGAGTAGAAAGATTTAAGGGTAAGGGGAACACGCTTTGTAAGATGACAAACGTACTCAAACGTAAATCTGCCCCTCTTCTAAAAAGAGATACCCTCAAATATATCAATAAAACCCAAGACTTGACTGTACCACACGTGTATATGACATGGGCTTGCCAGAAGAATTAGTGAAACAGCAGAGGAACCGAGTCCTTAGCAGTTACAGCCACTGGCAGTTCCAGGCCTTCACTAATACACGGGTATTTTATGGCATTAAAGCAAAGCAAATGTAAACCAAAGGATTCACTGATTCTAACGCAGCTGTACAGACACACGTGCCACGTCAAACCTAATTGTTTGGTTCTCTTTTATAGCAAGATACATTAAAAGTGTTTTTTAATTGCAATGCTTCACAAACTTTACTGATGACACAGACATAAATAACAGCATAGTTACTTACACGTTATACATCCTTAACACGACTCACCGTAAGCCACCGGGGTTAGCTTTAAGACAGTATGCAGCGGGCACTTCAGGTAAGGCAGTTGTTCTGAGAAAGAGAACGACAAATTACACATGAAATACAGACTACAAAAACACTTCACTTTTCTATCTATAATGCTGCAGACCCCTTAAGTGTCTCTTTTTGTCTGACGGTGAATCTGTTTTCTTCCCTAGCGCTGCTATTCAAACAGCTGCAGAAAAATGAACATTACAGCCCCTCAGGTGAGGGGCAGCTCAGTAAAAATCACCCACAAAGTAACATGGGTACCAAAAATATTACACTTGCGTACTTGCCTGGTATGACCACCCTCTGATGATAAAGGAAACTGTTAGAATTCACTGCTTGGAACTTTAACCAGTAAACGTTAAAAAAACAGGCCACTTGTAATGTATAGAGGAAGACTCACCTGCAGGCTTGTCAAGAAAATATGCGAGCAAACAGCGCATGACAGCTTGGTGACAAATGACAAGCACATTTTCCTGCCTTTCAAGTTCCATAATGACCGGCTCTAGCCTCTGGACAAGATCTTCATAGGACTGGGGTGGGAGGAGAAACAGAGAGCACATCAAAAAAGGAAAACTCTTTGAACAGTATATATGTATACAGTGGATTTTACTTTCATGTTAGCCACCTTTTAAATGTTACATTAGTGCACAGACAAATACTGTAGTATAATTTTCCCCAAATTAAGAACATAAAGTCCAAGTCTTCCAGACTATCAAAGAGCATGCATGTAACAAAATAAATCTCTCTCATGGAAAAGCTTTAATTAATTAGTTACTATGATCAAGAATGTCCACAAAATCCCTAGAATTTAATTCGCAGCATCTGCGAATACACAGGTTAAGTCTTGCACATTATTTTCCATACCTCATCTTCAAAAATATCTGTCTTCCAAGCAAAAATCTGGGAAGTCCAGCCTACAGTCAGGATACAAACAGTCCACAAAGCCCTTGGAAACAAACTACAGCTTGAGGAATAAAGATAATTGCTAAGGCCCACTGCAGCTGTAACTCCAGTACTAAGATGTGTGATAACTTACCTGCTGACAAGACAATAATGAGGACTGGCCTCCAAAGCCAGATCAAAGAGAGACAGCTTCTACACATCTCTAGGCTAAATATCCCCGGATACACGGACATGGGGAACGTCTTGTTCCTTGAAATAATGGACCTAATTAACTTGCCCTTCATTTAACCATGGACTTGGTGTGGAAAGTAGAAAAGCAGGTGTCCTTAGGTGAACTGACGTTATTATAATACTAAAATATCCACCCTCACCCTGCACAGGCCCAGTTTGATCCAGGAATGATTCAGCAGATATTGTAATCATATGTAAATTGCTAACCAATCACTGTAACTGGGAGTGTTTAATCTTCTAACTTCCGTATATAAACATTACAAGAAAAGCAGCATTGGGTTTGCTCGATTTGTGGAAATCCACCCAGCACCCAGACTTGCACAGCTCCGACTAAAATGCAGTACTTCTCCCAGTGTCAGAGAAGTGACCTGTGGCACATCAGGAAACCCATCCGCTCTTCTGATCCAGACCTTGGCAAGAGAAACCCAGCAGCCTCCAGCGAGGCTGCGCAAACCCTGCGACTGCTGCCTGTGACAGAGGAGCTGCCTTTGACCAAGGACGCAGATCGACCAACCACGCCAAGGCCATGAGGCAGTCTGAAATGTCTGTCACCATCCCAGAAGATGGCATCAGTCTGGAAAACAAACGTTCCTTGTTCGAATGGATTAGGAGAATTTTGCAGCTTAATGACTGCCTCATTAGTGAGACAGGGGGCACACACTGCTCTTACCACAAGCTGCTCCGAGCACAGTGATTGCTCTTTACTGTGGAGGAAAGAAGACCTCGGAGCTTCCTGGTGACACAAACACCGGAGCAGCTGGTCCGATCACTCCTCCACCCTGCTGCCCCAATTCTAAGCCCTTAGCACGCACCGACAGCCCGTGTGACCATCTGGAAATTGATGCGCGGTAATGGGTTTGCTTTAGAAAAGCTGTCAGCAAGTTATTTTCCCAGAGGCAAAAAGTTTTTTAAAGTGAAAGACTGATGTGGCTACAGATTTCCCTTGCATTTCAGCCAGACCTGCATGCGAAGCTGCCATTATGTACAGCAGGGATGAACAGAAAAAGCAGTATATTGGCATACGCAATGGTCTGAAGCCTTGCCGTCGTTCTTCCTGCCCTATCACTGCAGGACCAGCACAGAAACAATGCCCACAGGATCAAAGCCCTTAATTATTTTTTTTAAATCTACTGTTTTAGTTTTCAAGCTTTGAATCAAATTAAATGGTCTGGGCTTAGTCCTTGCAAGCTCCTATGTGCTTTCCCCTGCAGAAAGGAACAACCCTTTTATTAATTTTAAATTTCTTTTTTTCTTCTTCTTCCTAAAGCCAGCACGCATGTACTCAAGGAAGGCCTGCACCTTAAGAGGGAGAAATCAGCATACCTCTCCTTTAGGGTATCTGTATCTGTATTTGTCTTGGTCTCTCAGTGCAAATTCAAGTGGATAATTTTCCTGTATTTCTTCATATGTCATTTCTTCACACACTCCCTACATGTAATAAAAATAATTAAAAAGCACGTCTTTCCAGCAGTGCCAAAAGCAGACATCACTCTTAAATAAAACTATATATAAATAACCTTTAACAACTGTGTTTGGTTACTCTGACACTTAAAGATAAAATTGCTATGCATGATGAACAGGACACAGCTGGACTCAAGGTGTGGCTTGAAGGAATCACTGCATCCCTAAACAAGTGAGGTTACACATATGGTCACTGAGCAAGTCCCTGTTCTATGTATTGCGCCTGCTTATGACTCTGACAGGTGCAGCTGCAAAGTGCCAACCAGAAATGGTTTTTTTCTTTCCAACTCAAACCTACCAAAAATTTCACAGCATGGTGGCTTCCACAGGGGAATGTTTTACTAGAAAAGTCAAACAAAGGCTAAATTAATGATGGCAAACATTGTTAAAACGTTTAGCCTTGCTAACAGAAATTAATGACAATTTTCCCAGCCTCTAGAACCAGCTTAAGTGACTTTCTATCCCATAAAAGGCATATAATTACAAAATTACTTACTTCCTCCATCCCTAGCAAACAAACCCATGTATTACATGTTTAGAAAAGAAGAACTTACTGCATCTATCTCATTCAGAACCTTCCACTGCTCGTAAGGCACTCCCAAGGCTTCAGCAGTCTGAATTGTCCTTTTCATCTGGCTGGTCCAAACTTTCAGGTCTTTGATATTTTGCTCATTAATAAACTGTGCCAAGCTTTTGGCAAACTGAAAGAAAAACCACAAGACAGTGGATGAAGGCTCAGAGCCAACACACTGTGTTCGGTTTGGAGCACACAGGGTTTGGCCCCTGTAAACTCATTATAACTTTTCCAAAAGGCTCTGTTGAAGTTTTTGTGAAGAAATACAACATTGTGTTAAGACAAGAGGGACAGGGGAGGGGAGGGAAGGAGTAGAAGACACACACAGGTTTTCTGCAGTTCCCATCTACACCTCCAGGAATTTTCCTTTCAGCTTCAACTTGCAAATCTTCCCAATTACCCTGCAAGTCAGGATTTTACAAAAATACAGTTAAAAAATAAGGCCCTCCTGACGACTGCTTCGTGCTGTAGGGTAACAAGAATTACAACCCACAGAACGGCAGATAAAAGACCACGTACCAAATCACAACACACAAAGCATGTCCATCCAGTTTCCACTACCCACATACACAACTAAAAAATTCCTTCTTGAGCATGTTGAGAGGAAAAGGGTGTAGAGGAACAAAGCCGTAATTCCACAGCACAACCTGCACACGTGCAGATACACACAAAACCCAGTCATGCTGGTTCAGGAGGCACGTACTTCTTTCCCCCTGACAGACAGTCCAGGATCTCCTCCTATTCTTCCCTTCAGGTTAAGTTCACTTTCTCCGTGTCGGCAGAGGTAGATTGACCGAGGAGTCACGTGGATATTCATGAGGTAGTAGACGATCCGGCTCTGGATGTGATCCATTACTCTGTTCACAAGGTAACTCCTTCCGACATCCATAATTTTAATGTAAGAAAGATCCCTTTCACGATCAAAGAAAGAAGAAAAGTAAGGTTCCACATAGTTTCTATTAGCACACATCTCAGTTAACCCTTCCAGAACAGCCACTGCAGCAGCAGGACCAAGGACCAGCCTGAAGCAAGACATTTTCTCAGCCACTCTATCAACGACCGCTTATTAACAGTACTGTAATCTACTCCACCACTACCTTCTCTCAGCAACACACAGCTTATAATTTCAATTTTCACTATTCATGCTTTCTTGTCTGAGCAATAATTTCAGACTAGCATCTAGTTTAAAGGAGAAAAAAGTCTCATAAGCTGAAAATAACCACTCTTGGTTTCTAGTGCTGCATCTGAGACATCACATCACAAAAAAAAAAAAACTTACAATAAAACCAAATGGAGGTGATGAGAAGCAAGCATCATCACCTCATCTCTGATAGTGCTCTCTGAAGTTAATCATTACCATTCCACCCAGGCACAACCCTTAGGTCCATCGCAGCAATTACATGCATCAACTGATCCGACTGAACCAGCTTCACACAGCTTACACTCAATTACATTCAAATGCAGCTCAGCCTTCTCCACAGCACTGGTCCTGAAACAAGCCTGGAGCACTTGATATGAGTGCAGCTCAAAACCCCACACCGAATTCCTGGGTTGGAGCAAGAGAAACAAGGCTTGTCCTCACATGGTTCATCCCTACCTTACTTTCAAGTGTTGAAAGTGATCAAAAAACAGATGAATGCTTTGGCATGAGAGCCAATAACCTCACTACGAGAGCTTCTTACAGCCCTGCACCTGCAGGATAATTTGCAAACACAAATAAACTTAGAAGTAACACTTTTTAAGTCTGATGCGTTGAAAACTGATGTTAGCCAAGTCAACAAATGAAGTTATGCTTACCAATCATTCAGGTCTCCTCCACATACTAAAAAGCCAAGTAACAACCAACCACTACAGCTAGTCTGGAATAATTTCTAAATGCTGGTTTGATCCCAGAAGAATCATACCATCCTCCAAGTGGGAAAATCAAAAAGAATACTGTCCCAGAGTACACTCGTTAGCCAATTTTACTCAAATAAGCAAGTTTCCAGGCTACACCCGCAGAGTTAATGCTCTCTAATACGTCAAGGGGAAAAGAGCTCGAGCCATTATAAAACATGACTAGAAAGCCCTAACCCCCGATACAGGATGCTCCATCTCCTAAGGAAACATGTAAAATAACCCAGTCGTGATCACAGTATTATCTCATCACTCACTTGTCAAGTGTTTCATCTAATGTCTCATATGAGTTCTTGTAGCACTCTATTCTTTTCATGAAGTCTTCCGTTGCTTCATCATTACTACAATCAACATAGTCAGGACTCCCCAGCTTCACTTGCTGTGGAAAATAAGAACAGGACAGTAGTGCACAAGTTTCTTCCCCTTTTTAATGGAAGTTTAAAAAAATAGGAAAAGGGAGAAGACAACACAAAAACTTATCTTCTGGAAGTTAATTAAAATACATGTAAAACAAAAAGAGCTGTTCTTCATAGAATTAAACTAAGTTAGTACACACATGGACTGGAAAATAAGTGAAAAGTGTTCCATTAATGGGAGCTAACTTTTTTTGCTACTGGAAGTTCCTGTAATGTACCTCCTAAAAATACTGAGCTACTTCACATGTCTTGACTTGAAGCAGTTAAACTTTCCTATACTCACCACAATGTTTGCAGCAATGACCTCTGGATCCACGCATACTGACTCAACAAAAAAAGTCTTCAG
This sequence comes from Mesitornis unicolor, assembly GCF_000695765.1. NCBI lineage: Eukaryota > Metazoa > Chordata > Aves > Mesitornithiformes > Mesitornithidae > Mesitornis > Mesitornis unicolor. The sequence continues at coordinate 77,784 of NW_010171496.1, forward strand.
TCCAAATGGGAAGTCACACGTACAGAAAGGAGGAAGAAAGAGGATGCATTAAAACACTCTTGGAGACTAACACACATGAGCAGCATGTTGCACACTTCCATACGCACCCCTTTTTAACACAGCCATGCCTTAAACTTCCCTCCATTTACTCAGAAAAGTTTCTCCAGACCCTCTCATCAGAAATTGTTGGCTTACCATTCCCTGAAGCATCACACTCGATACTATTTTCCTCAACAATCATAAGTGGAAAAATTTTGCAGTGAGAAAAATTTAGGATGGAAAAGAAATAGGGAAGCTGCCCGTTGAGCCATAAAAACGGTAACTGATACTTCTGAAATAGTAATTTAGAAGCCTTTCAACTAATGGAGTAGCCTCACTTAAAAGGATATTTGTGTTTTGCTGTCTCACAGCTCCACTGCTCATGGAGAGCAAGTTTAGGGGGAATTACCAGAGAGCAGCTAAATGCAAAACAATCCTGGGCAGGAGACAGAAAGCCACAGATTTTGGTTTGTACAGAACTAACACAGAATCCCCTACGTGTTTCTGCAGCACAAATCTGAACTGCACCAAGAACCGTACTTTACACAGCTCTTGCTGACAGGACCCTCAGAACTGCAGGTCCAGGACGACAGGAGTGAAGACGCAACGTGAAAGAGAGAAGATCTAAAGAGTACAAACATCACGGACAAGAAAAATGAGGATGTGCTTTTCATCACAAGCAATGCTCGAGAGCACAAAATGCTCTATTGACTGAACATCTAGGAAGGGCGCAGCTTATGCTGGTGCACTTCTTAACTCGGAGCACAGATAACAGTGACACTATCACTATAAAGTTGCACAGGCATTAGCTCAGAAATCCTTTGCTTTTGACTCACCTTATATCCATTTTCTTCACCAAATTTGTAAATAGTTTCTCTACGTTCTCGAGTTGTGTTTGTAGCATCAAAGACCTAGGAATAATGAGGATGGGGGTTTAAAAAGCATCATAGCCTGTGAAAAGCACTGTGCTAGTAACACCAAAAATACAGATTCAAAGTTCAGAGTCCCTCAATGTGAAGCAAAGCAATGTAAACACTGTCCCTTCCCTCTACTCTGCCATCTCAACATGCTCAACAGGAAAACAAGAGACATTCCTGCTTTACACACACCATTTTCTAAATAATAACAAAGTTGCATTTTGAAAGCACTACTAGCAGAACGCTGTATTTAGAAAAAGCAACCAGAATTTAAGCCTAACACATAATACCGGACAGAATCTTCCACCTGGTCCACATCGGCATTAAATACGTAGGTTTCTAGCAAACATATGCGACATCAAAAAAAAGATGCTGCAATCACTATGATATTCAAAATGTGAGAGTAAAACTTCTAAAGGGCAGATGATCTGCAAGTGCCCCTGAATGATAAGGAAATACACAGCCATTTCTCTAAGGACTTACATTTAACTCTGAACACATCAGTCAGTGCTTTACAAAAGTATGAAGTTTGCTGAAGTATAAAGTTTACCTTACATCCTCAGCAGAACTTGTAATTATACTTAATGGTTTTCCATGATTAATTAAAACACCAGAGTTGCACCAGTAGTCTCAAGACAAACAGCGTTACGCACAAAACACGATTACAGCAATAGTTGAACAGCCAGTGCTTTGCATCCCGTTGCTAAATGCTCAGATATGCAGCAATTTCCTTTTGAGTTTCTCCTGCTTTCTTCAGAGGTTTCGGTTTCTCCTGTCAGTATCAATGCCCAGGATGCTTTTTGTTCAGTGTATCTTTACGTTTCACTTAAAACGCTGGACCACCAGACACAAGCGCAACCACAACAACAGAGGAGTTCAACGGTGCATCACATAATGCAGAGAGAAGGGGGATGTTCTTCATAGCATTAACCTGCCCCCAGTTCACCCCTCAAATCACAAAGGTGGGTGCTCAATGTGGCATCACCACCCTGAACCTAAGAGCTCCTTCCACTGCAGCAACAAGGCAGGTCTAGCATACAACTCCACAAGAAAAAGAAACACTGGAATGACTCGGCCTGTGTATTACCCAGCAGACACACGGTTCCT
>NW_010171496.1:79877-93220 GCF_000695765.1 Mesitornis unicolor
CATCTCAAGAACGTGTCTTCAACAAGAAACTTACAGCCACGTGCCCGTTTTCTTCACTGAGGTACTGTCGGACGTCATTCAGCGCTGCTAAGGCACACTGTCTAGAAAAGGAGAGTAAAATTCAAATGTTAAAGTCATTTTATTAATGCACTTGTGCATTGTGATCAAAATGCCCTGCAAATGTTAGATAATCTCTCTCAAAAATATGTGTTTTTCAATCAGTCCTTTCCTCCCTGCCCCAAAACTTGGAAAAAACAAGAGATGAACCAAGCTGTACCAGGGAAATACGGTCATGACCATCTGCCATGGTGGATGGAGCACTATTTTTCAGTAATCTACTTCTTCTCTTTTGAACTACTGTGTAAAAATTGCTTATGTCAAAAAACCCTGTTAAAACAGAGTAAAACAAAGTCAGCACCAACCATCAGAGACAGGGGTGGAAACTGACATCCCACTGCCATCACCAGCCCCATGTAATTAGTACTGGTGACCATTAAGGGGACAAACACAAAAAATCCCCACCCCTGCATACTTTACACTTGTGTTAAATCTGGACAAGAAGAAATTAATTTGCAACTTTCCTATTTTCCCAGCATCATCATCATCATCATCATTATCATCTTCAAAGGCCATTATGATTTCTAACACATAGATAATACTGGAGGGCGACATTAACGTTGTACATTATTTACTTGTTAATAGAACAAACCCCATTTATTTCCAATAGGTACAGTCTTTTTGCAGTACCAACACGAAAATCTGTTCATTTCAACAGCCTTTCTCTGCATTATTACTCTATTTTGACTTCCAAATGTGTAACTCTTCTCTTACATCTACCATATTCTCCACGCACAGCTTTATCTTAAAAGAAAAATGAAGGCTTTTCAATCCTGACAGTATTTCCGCATTAGCATAGTTAATAGATGTCAGGAACCGAGATTCATCAGTCGAGTCTTCACTGAATAAACATAAACCCTCTTTACTCATTGCTAACTAGGCAGATCAGCTCACACAGCCCATTTCATGTTATATTCCCCACCATTAAGTCCAGCAGATGACACAGAAGCACGTTAAAAGGTTTGGCTCTACCTCTAAGCAAAAGGTAGGGGCTGGCAAGACTAACACACCTCGTCTCTGCCCTTTGGTCCCAAGGGATTTGGAGGTTCTTATGTATATGTATATATGTATAAGATATAGATATGTATAAGTAGCTCTCCTTTGACACAAGCAACGCTCAGCTGTTGCTGAAGGGGAAAGGGAAGAGAAAGAGGACAAGCAGAGGGACAGGCACAGACGTCAGCCCAGGTAGCAGGAAAGTCCAGACCATTTTGATGCTTGAGCTGAAGCAATTAGGAACAAAATATTCTGTATTTCAAGTATCCTAAACATATCAAGTTTCCATTCCTCTAAAATTTCTGTTCCTTCTTGTTTAATACTGCACATTCTTGTTTTCCTGAAAACACTAAAAAAGACAATGAACGGTCCAGAAAAATATAAAAAAACCTTCTATTTGAGCTTCCGTAAGGAAGAGAGGCTGCTCCCTCCTGCTCTCACCTCCCCTTTCTTCTAAAAGCCTTTTCTCCACGTTAAAGGAGCAGAGTCTCAAAGTGCTGCATCTGGATACAGATGTTCACCCTGGTGCTCACTGCGCTTGCACAACATTAGTAAAACACAGTGACTGACCACGTGGAGTGCCCGCACGGTGGCCAGAAAGACCATTTCAGGGAGAGAGCAAGTGTGTTTCATTTCATCCATCTGAATGAGATATATCCAAAGCACTCCAGGCAAAACACTCCAGTATGCAAACCAAGAAGAAAAACAGACATGTGGCATTTTTTCTTCTTTGTTATCCACACAAAAGCCCTACAATGGCATTTTATGAATTGGGCAGCAGAAAAGAGTCACATCTAATAGCTAATACCTTACAAAAAAAGGTAAGAAAAACAGTATTTGTTAAAACTGCTTTGAGTGAAAATATCCTGGAATATCTGCAGGAATGACAGCAGTCACAGCCTACTGAAAGACAAAAAGAATCAAGTTTAAGTATTTACCTTCTCTGCATTTTTGATGTTTGAGATGAAGCAATTAAGAAAAAAATAACCCAAATTTCAAGCAGCATAAAGAAAACCACTTTACCACCCTCTCTAGGCTTTCTTTTCCTTTCCATTTCATACTGCAGTCTCTTAAGGGTTCTCTTAAGCATACAAAAATGAAACTTAAAGCAATCTCTCTGAGAGTAAACTACACAGGGTACTTTTTAATACAATTAGCATGGTGTAGCCAAACATATTCAAAACTTACTTCCTGATTTTCAAGCCTTCTTCATTGTCAGGCAGGAAAAATTCAAAAGATTTATACTTCTTCACCAAATCTCGGCGATACTGACCAACATTAAATTCTGCCAAGAAGAAACCAGTGTTAGTGGGAATTAACAATATTCACATAAAAAGGACAAAAGCGATGACAGCTTTGAAACCAAACTACCTGCAAGGGTAAAATAACTTGGTGTGCACAAATTCAACACAACACACTACTTCTTGTGGTTTGGGGGTTGTGTTTTTAAACACAAACCCAACAACAATCATAGAGATGGCAAGAGAACATTTGGGCTGCAGGGCAGCGTCAGCGGAGTCACCTCACCACATTGCTGCGCCTCTGCCAGCCTGAACAACCAAAACAAACCCTTCTCCTCCTCTGCAGGAGCAGCTGCAAGCCCATTTCAGTAGTGTACGAAGGAGCACTAATAATCTAGTGTTTTCTTCCGTGTACACATGCAGTGAAACAATATTTTGACAGCACCTCCCAAAACTATCACCTCGTATTTAAGCAAGGAGGAATTCCAAAATAGGACTAACCAATCCTCCTTCTGGTAAATGAAACTTAAAATTCAAGTTGAGGAAACATTTTTTCTGAACTCTGCTCAAATATTTATCCTCCTTAAGGATCAGTACATACTATTTCATGGCCCTGTTCCATTTGTTTAAAAAAATGCTTAAGTTGTTAGGAAAACTATTAAAAAATCAGTGTAGGTACTGTATATAACCTTACAGTGATCTCCTAACAGCCGCCAAAGAAAACTATTCCTTATCTGGGCAAAGGTCTATAAAGTCTGTGCACATACAGGTGTCGCAATGTTCAATATGAGATGGGGGCAAGGCAGTTCCGTTTTGGCATAGCAGACAATGACACCGTACCCTAATTAACTTCATCTGACAGCTCTGAAATTAGGTCTCTGAAGTGCAATTAATGTTTAACTTGTTTCTGAACTATAAGGTTTTCTCCGCTGAACTGCAAAGCACTTCTTTTTTTTTAACATTAAATCAAGCTGAAGTGTTCTGTTTGAGAAGCTGCCAAGGTGTAAGTACTTGCCAGACTTCATTTGTGAAAAGAGGGAAAGAAGTAACAGACGCAATTGCTGAGCTGTAATTAAGAAAAAAAGACACAGGATAAAAGAGCTCAACCATCGCCTGCTGTACATAGATTGCTGCTGGGAATGGCAGCGGAGGATAAAGAAATAAATACTGTTTAGCCCACAGAAGCAAAATCTTGGTTGACTTCAACAGATTTTTTGTGGTCAACTGTATGACACGGACTATAGTACAACCCAGGTTATTGAGTGGGAGGTTTAATAAGCACTGGCCATGCTGGCTACGTGAAAAGGTGGCTCCTTTTAAGAAAAAGCGTAAGATGCAAGAAGTTTAGATGGCCAGAGCTGTAAGGCAATCGCCCCTTAAAAATATAAATAAATAAATATTAATTTCTTAAGAAAAAAATAGCTGCTGCAAGAGGGTCATGCACAAGGAGGGAAAAAGTGCTATCTAGTGGAACAATCTTCAGCCCTCGTTATTGGCATCCAGCCCTGTGGAAAAGTTCACCAAAGCCAACTAGTATCACAACCACCACAGAGGCAGAACTATTCAGAAAAGCTTCCCAAAGTTCAGTATCTAAAACCCACGTTGCAACACAATTCTATTCAGGCATCTAATTGACCTCATTTCCTTCAAAAAGCCCAGACAAAAGTCCTTTGTATTTTTAAGCATTTCATTTTGAAATGACAGAGGATTTTGGAAGGAACGAAAGAAAACACAGAACTAATGGCTGAAATGATTCAGCCAACATCAAGTCTGGACTATTTACCTGCACCTTCTGCTCCTGAACTCCCCAGCTTGCTGAATGTATGTTACAGGAAAAGATGGCACTTTTCTCTGGTTTATATGACCTCGTAACTTTAACCATCTGTCTCGGAGAGTAAGAACACTTACGATATTAAGCACACACAGATTTTAAGACATCAAGAGCCAAAAGGTAACAGATGATGAGTATCGAGTAGCCCCAATGTGTATCGATTCAGTCCCAACCAACTGGAAGCATTAGGCAAGGTGTCATTTATTCCCTCAGCCAGCGAGGCATTTAAAATTGATTTCGGCTTCAGTAAAACTGCATCATAGGAAGGGCCTGTGGTTTTCTAAGAAAATCCCAAGACACCCTTTGGTAACAAAGGCAAAGTGTAACCAGCAACCCAGAATGGAAACTCATATGGCAACTTTACATTGTATATTTTTGCAAAATTAGGCAGCAATGCTCTATTTTTTATTAAGCACAATGCATGTATTTTCTGATGCGAGGCTCACAGTAGCCCACGAAACTTTTCCTGTACCTGAAGCAGACCACTCCTACTGAATTTTACTGTATTTGTGATACATCCAACCAAGCATGAGACACATGTGGACAATATCTTGTTTGCTGTCCAACACTGGATTTCTGGTTTTCGAAGTACACTCAAGTAAAACGCTCCACACGATGCCATGTATACACACCTACACACAGGTATACTACGCAGCTCATCAGCCTGGATATAGACTAACACTTTTAGATTGTTATTCTGCTTCAACCTAATGGATAAAACTGAAGTCCCTAAATACTGCTCTTCAGAAGGGTGATCCTGTGTGAAAACTGCTGAAACTCAGGCGATAATTTAAATCCTGTAAACTCTCATACTCAAACAATGTAACGTTTCCTCCTTAACATCTCATCTAAAAAAACACGTATTAGACCACTTTGTAAGAGCTTAAGAAAACACCAGCTTCAAAAGCTATACCCTAGAATCCAAAGGCAGTTTAAGTATAGGCCAGAACTCTTCACTTTGACTTCTTAGAACTACTAGGAAATACATCGCTGAATATCCAGCCAAAAGCCCACCTTTCAGTATGATCTGTTACGTTTAATGTTACTTAAATTATTAAATATTCATAATTACAAAGCTAACACTGGTGCATCAGACAGATTCACCAAACACTTTTTCTTCTACAGAGACAGAGGAGAAGGCAGCAGAGATGCCTGCTTAGAACCCCAAATGGACTTGGGTCTCATTTACTTGTTGATTTGGGTCCGTAAGATACCACAGGAGCTCAGGAATGAGACAGGACAGTCAGGGCCTTGGCAGAACCAATCTGAGCCACGGTTTTCCATCAAAACACACAAAGTTCTGCAGAGACTGATAACAAGTGGCTGGTTCAGTTCCTTGTGCTCTTAATATTCAACCTAAGAGCTGCAACGCATTCCACAAATGCAGTTAAACAGAAGTTACGCACAGTATTACACCACTGCACAAAGTTCACAGAGAAAACAAGAAGGACAAGCCAGAACTTTATCCCAAAAGTGCTGACTGCTCGTCCGCTTGTCAACGAGATTCCCTTTCGCTTACACAAAGAAAGAGGAAGGAAACAAGAAGAAATACGACAGCTGAAGAACCAAAGCATTAAGGCATAAGGGCAAAGGGTTGGTTTAGGCATCTGGTAAACAAGGAGGTAAATTAACAGTAACCAGAATTTGATTAATTAACACTTAAACAGAACAGAGAGCCTGTGCACACTACTGCTTAAGAGTAAGTTAGCAAAACAGAAGGATTTCGAGTAGTCAAACTAGTCAAGGAAATTACTGGGAACTGGGTTTATAAAAAAACCTAACACAAGCCCTGTTCTTGTGATGTAAATAAAAGTAAGTCCATCACCTTTTGTTGGCACTCCAATCCAGTTTAAGTAGCGTGTCAGCTTCTTGGAGATGTAGGTTTTTCCTCTTGCTGGGAGACCCACCATGACAATCAGAGTAGGGCAATTGGTCATACATACTGCAACAGAAAACCAGGATTTACCATTAACACCCCGCAAAGCAAAGGCTCATATTGTGGTGGAAAATTACAATCCACGTGCTCCCCGAGGAAGTGACTGTTCAGGCAGCTCATGCACGGTGCCTCGCCATTTCAGGGTCTTTTTTCAGGAGCACAGTGGACCCAACTGGGTTTCTTAATGCCGTGCTGAATTTTGGAAGTGCAAGTCAGTGGTAGTGCCACAGTGGACATGTGAATTGTATACAGGCAGAGGACAAGAAACCTATGTATTTGCATACGTGTTTTAAGAAATACAAAACAATAATAATAATTATTATTATGATGATGTTTGTTTTTTTTTTAAAAAGGACAGTGACATCTTATGCTCCTATGTACCTCAGCTCAGTGCTTGCATTGAAAGGAAACTCCAAGGTGTACACAATTGTTAGATAATTTTTAAATCTTTAAGACAAAACCTCACCACTGCTCAAGCTTTTCTTGGTTTTATGCAAAACAAGCATGACAGACGTAACTTGATGCATTATAGTATGACATGGCACTCGTTATGATTTCTCCTTTAAATATTATTACCACAAAAATCTCTCTTGAAACAGAGTTCACTTCGACAGTTCTTCAGTGGTTACTAAAGCACAGGTACTCTACGCAACCAAGTACAATAATCTGATATACAGATATATGTACAGAAATACTCTCAATCAGAGGCAGAGTGCTTAATTAAAAAAATTAACACTGTATGAAGTTAAAGGAGTTGTATGTATAAACTGAAAACCTTGAGGCATCTCCTTTCAAATGGCAAGTTTTTGAACATTTTAATGGCATAAAACTATGGATACCTTGCATGAATCTATCACAGCTACAAGGCACTGCCTAAAAAGAAAGAAGACATTAAAGTGGCACAAAGATACTGCTGGCTCCCTCCACCTCATATTTCAAAGGGAGTTAATTTCTGTACAATCCACATATGCACCAATTTCCACACTGTCCTAATAGAGGAGTCAATTAATTCTCTCCAGAAGACTAAACGCTAGCGTTACGCCATGAGGTGTAACAAAACTGTGGTACAAACCACTGTGACTGCCCAAGGTTCCCAAACCTTGCACTGACAAGGTCCCATCCCACAAAGTCACCTGCACGAATCTGGCACAGCTACTCCACGTAGTAAACTCAACACACAGGTTGAGAAAAAAAGAACACACAGGTTAGCAGAGAGAGGTGCAATATCTTACAACGCGCATTGAAAAGACTAAAAAACCAAAACCCAAACCCATTAAAAATACACCACTTCTCATGGGAGAGCAGGCAAAACCGCATGAACGAGCAGAATGATCTTGTCTTGTCCCTCTTCCTTTGTCCCAGGTTCAGGCCTGTGACCACCCTCTCCAAGAGGAGGAAGGGGAGCTCTAGGGAAACAAAGTCTATGAAGTGCACAGAACACAGCGCTTACCAAGCCTTGCTTCTAGCTTTAAAGGCAATAAAATAAAAGACTGAGGCGAGAGAAATCTCTAAACCCCTAGAAATTTCAAGAGAATACACTGTTTTTCAAAGCCAGTTTGAAAGGTTCTTCACTTGAAATACCTACCTCAAGTTTTAAACAATTTTCCAGTGTAAGCAATGAAATAACAGTTGTAAAGGACAAATTGGGATCTGCACACACCCTCAGGTCCACATGCTCTGCAAGGAACCGTGCTAACTGAAACTGGCTTTTCTACCCGTTCTGGACAGAACTTACCCACTGACGTGGTACCTAGATCACATCTTTTTTTGTTTTACACTACCCTCCCCTTCCTTTTCCCTGGAGTGAGCCACACAAATTCAGCATTTGTCTTTTTGGTGACACTGGAGCAAAACTCTACTTTGCAAACCTAAAGGCTAGGAAGCTACCATGAGAAAACTGCAACATTGCTCAAGTGGTTGCTTCACAGATTGCACCGACAACTGCTCCCTAAACCAAGTCCTGCTGCGGATGGAGGCTCGTAACACATCTCCTCATGGAGCAGATCTACACCACCACAACACCAGAGGGACGTTTCCCCCCACCACCAAGCGGTCAGTGTGCACGTCTGGCATCACGAGTGGTTTTATGCTAATCTCCCCAAAGAAGTACAAAAACTGGCAAAAGTGCCTTTGTTAGAGGCCTACGCATACAGCTTAACATGCATGCCTAATCCACTATTCCCACCGCTCTGTGCACAGCTATTTGGTGTGCGACCGTACAGCAGAAACCAAGGGAATTATCTGCCGATTCCAATCAAAAACGTTGCAATCCTATTCTGATTAGATGCCAGGCTGGCCAAGAGTGCTTTTCTTCTTTGAAGACAGATACCAGCAAGACAGATGTCAAGGAAGACCACCACCGGTGGCAATCATCTCACGTAATGCCATAGCCCTGCAAACACCATTACACAGCACATGGTGCTGCAGCACGTACCCCACTAGTGCTGAGCTGGACCGAAAGCACTTTTGTCTTCAACAAGAGGATGCCAGGTCACAATCCAAAATTTAGGGCACTAAAAAATACTGATGTTTTGGCTTAAATGGCTAACAGTGGCTGTGTTCTAACACCACTTACGCAGGTGGCATTTCGCGACAAGCACACCTGTGTGTTTGGAAGCAGAAGTCAAAAAAGCACATTTGCTGACCAAAAGAGCAGACATTAACAGCCAAATGGCAGGACTGGAGAAAAAGCACAGAAAGCAATTATTTTATTTCTTCTGTACCTCTCAACAACACACATAAGACTCAGCAAAGCAAACAAAGGTTTTAGTTTTCTTCCTAACGATCCCATGTCATTAACAAGGCTTAATTTTGCTCATTAGCTCAGTAAAACAAGTTGAGACTAAACCAAAATGCAAAGTTCTGATGTATCAAATGCTCAACAGATAAAAATAATTTCATTTCCTTTCACTTTATCTGAACCCAACTTTCTCAACACAACGCTGCCAACACTCGCTCTCAGTGCTGGGGGGGAACGTTCATTCCAATCAGTATTTAAAATGTCTGTGTCTCAAGATTTACACCTTCCTCTTCTTCAAAGTAAGCAATTTTCACACGAGGATGGGGGGACCGATAAGAAAACCCAAACAAACCACAAGTTACACGTACCTAACTCCTGAAACAAAAAACTCTTTTTAGTTTAGTCTTTTCCCCATGGCACAATGCTCAATTACCCATTTCACAGCACCTCATGATCATTCACTTTATATGAAAAACAATTTGCAGCACAAAACTAATAATATAGGCAAAAATTGCAATGCCAAGGCAGATTCCTCAGTGCAGCTGTCTCTCAATTCCTTGCCACTGCGTTGTCTGGTTTACCTCCAGAAATGTCTCTACACAATCCAATCTCAATAAAACAAACTCATTTTTTAATACTTTTTCTCGTATGTAACTCCTAAGGGTTTTGGACAGCCCCAGCTTGTGGATGCACTATCAACGCTAATTTCGCTAGAGGAACGTACGCATTCAGAACAGCAAAACAAAACTTACAGGGTTGTATGCCACTGTTTGCTAAAGATGCTCTATGACTTTGTTCAGTCGTCTTCTTTAAAATACGTTTGCAATATATGCACGTAACATCGCGTGTTTATGAACTGCAGCACCAAAAAGAAACATAGGTTGTATTTCCTTGCTTAGAGTGAACACACAAAAAACACACCCAAAATACCAGTGAAGGCAGATGGCCAAGTGATCAAGCACATTAAAATCTAGTACTGCAATTTAAGCAAAGGCATTATCCCAGTTAAAAACGTCTTGCATGCTACTGACCACCACAGCAAGTGGCAGTTTAGAATAAAATCACAACTGTCTGCCCTTCTAAAGTTTAAGATTTAGCAGTCAAGGAAAGAAGAAACTGTGTGCTCACTTCTTGCCTCTTAGACTCCATTGTGAAATAATGGAGATGCAGAAGGTTGTGAAACCAACCTGGGACATTTTACAGCCTGGATCAGTCGTGCAGCATTTCATCAGCCCTCAAAACTCCCACGATCTTGTGAAACCAGAGACAAGAGATGGTATTTTTCAAGTTCACCTACTACCTAACATATCATCAGCTGGCCAAAATGAGATTTTGTTTTTCCTTATCTGTGTAAAATTTTTAAGGCAACTTTTAAGGTCAGAAGCTTTTTTTGTATCACGCTGCTACAACTAGCCATCTCAAGTTTACGAAGGATTCTTGCTGCTTCTGTTTCTATTGCCTTCGACTCAAGGACTGTTCTCTGAAATCACTCCACTATTTAGAGGCTCATACACAAACATCTTTAACTGCAAGCCAACACAACCACCCTTCCAAATAAGGGTAGCCCTACATGCTTGCCCTTATCACTTACCCAATTTAACTGCTGACAATCCATTTTTTTCCTGTTGATCAATGGTGACCATTCCTCACCCCTCTACGCATCCCGCAGGGATGAGCTCCCCATCCTGCTGCTCATCCTCCTATACCTGAAGAGGGCCATTATTTGTGTCTCTTCTTTTTGACCAGTTTCGAAGCTCACCTCGGTACAAGGGATTCACAATTTGTGTCTGTCCTCGTGCCACCCACTGCCCCTAGCAGCTTTGCCACCCACTTGCTCAGGGTTACCACCTGCTTCCTACAAGTTTGATGCCCTCAGCAACGGCCCTGTCGTACATCCTGATCCTCAGGCTATAGCTCGGTGCTGTCCTTACCTCATCTGCTTTTTCCATCTTCAGGTCCTAGGGTTGGGAGTACAACTGCACACAAGCAGTGTGAGCTCAGAGGGTCGAGTTCTTCAGAGCAAAGACAGTCTTCATTTGACACTTTTCTTTTTTTTGAACCTGATCTACATTCTACTGCTGTATGAACAGCAAATAACAATTAGCAGAATGACCAAATTCCATCAGCTTTAGGGAAACAAAGCCATTAACTGGAGTAGGGGGAAAATAACACTTAACCACAGGAAGTTCACTATTTAGCTCCCTCCATAAACATCCTCTGCTAGGCTCTCAAAATAACTTTCACCATTGCATACTTTGCTATTTGTTCTTATGTCCATGCTTGTAGCCCATTGATCGATTCATAGAGCTTGAAGCAACCTGACCTCCAATGCCAAGAGTAGCTTCACTGCAACCTATTTAGAGACAAACCTGCCACAAAAGGTAAGTAGCAGTTGTTAACAAAACCCATGCATTTCTACTGCCTTAAAGTCTTACTTTGAAAGGTCATTTAGAACAGTTACCTTCGTTTTACTGGTCTCACCAGCTATAAAAGCTCAATCTGCTCAATAGGCTGCCCGCAGCCAGAACTCCTCCTTGAAGACCTTGTAATGCATGGGCTACAAGAGCTCTCTTCACAGCCCTGTGATACCTAAACCCTGGCACAGCTGCCCAGGTTTCTTCTTCCCCAGACAACTCCAGTTAACTGCCAAGTCTTCAGCTGGAAGTGTGCATGATTCTGCTCACCTGCCTCCTAGAAAGACAAAGCAAGACTAAAAAGTAGTGCAGATAAAGGCCACAAGTATGAACCAGGAAATAAAAAACCCAACCAAAGGACACTTCTGAAAGAGTCCATCTTGCTTAGGCTAGAAATTCAGAAGACATCAGAGCGACCAGCTTCACTTCTTTCACTGGAAAGCTACTTCAGGACAAGAAATCCACTTCTGATTTTCTGAACAGTAACGTTTACACAGTAACCTGCAGTAGTACAGAACTGGAACCGGCCAACCCAAGCACTGCCCCGATGACCCAGCCCAGGCAGTGCATCCTGAGCCACGGCAGCCATGCTGCAGGGCCCCCAGGTCACGCTGCTTCATCAGGGCATGGGGTGACAGAACATGAGGAAATGCGAGGATAAAGGACCCTGCAGCCCCCTTGCACAGCAAAAACTACCGTGTTCTGTTTGCTGGAACAAGAAAGATGGTTTTATCAAGGAAGAGCAAGTCCTGCTCCGCTCTAGGCTGAGATTACAAATGACTGTAGACATATTATGGTACACTGCAAGAACAAATGCATAGAAAAGGATTAAAAAAACCCAAACCCAAAACATTTTCCAAATCTGTTGTTTGGTGGTTTTGGTTTTGTTTCTTTTAGCAAAAAGGCTTCTCAATTATAAGGGGTCCTGGGCATCAAAAATCACAGAATCCTTCAAGAAAACCCTGCTATACAAAATAATTTTTAAAGTTAGTTTATTGTCGAGAGAAGCTAAATAATTCTGCTAAGGCTCCATGGCACTAGATTACATGTGACCAATGTGTACTTTTGTTCTTGTGGGTTTTTTGTAAAACAGTGTCTGTCAAAGCTATAACAAATGTTAGTTTGGAAAAGAGATGTCACATTAAGGCCAAAATGAAGCATTCTCCTCAGCATGTTTACAAAAGCAATTACACACACCTTCTGACCACTTTCTACTTCAGCATTCTCTTCAACATCTACTGTTTTTCAAATGCTGGAGTAATTAATTTCACACAGAAACACACTCCTGCTTGCCTAGCAGAAATCAAGAAAGTTTGGGTTTTTTTTTTCAGCAAAGGCTGGACCAAAGCAAGTCCAGAGTGGAGAAGCTGCAGCCCATGGACGCCTGCCACAGCAGAGCCCTCAGCTCTTTCTGTCAGCGCAGCCTCTTTGCATAACAAATAAAAACAATTCCACACGACAAAGCCCCTTTTGTTTACGAAACTGCCGTGTACTGCACCTCGGTTATTTAAGTAAGCAAAAAGGAGATAAAAAAGAAAATAGAGGAAAAAAAGCGAGGCAAAGTTTGTTAATAAACTATGGTTTACAAATGCCACAGCCAAAGTCTTTAGAGGCTCATGACTTGGTTGGCTGCTCCTCAAAATAAGGAAGGCCATTAACTCATACAACAGATGGCCTGATACAGCACTAGCCTTAAGACAAAAAAAAAAAAAGGTGACATTTTTAGGTCTCTCTTCCTACTGAATATAAAGGCTGCTCGGAACTAGAGCGCTTAAAAAAGGGCAAAATCCACCAACAAAACCAGCTAGGAAAGATACTCTTCCCAGCCAAGCTTTGTTGCCTTCCTTTGGGCACAGATCCAGCAGCTCCCGGGGTTTCTGCCTTGCCCGACGTTTCAGGCACTAAAGCTCAGGCAAAGGGCTCGGAGCTCGGGAGGGGAGGGTGGCACCGGCGGGGCCCTCCCGGCTGCGGCCCCTCACGCAGCTCTCCCCGCATCTCGTCCCCGGATCTCCGCCGGGATGAGCTCGGCGGGGCCCGGGTCACCCACTGCGGCCCAACTGGCGAGGAG
>NW_010171497.1:0-2540 GCF_000695765.1 Mesitornis unicolor
GGTGTATGGCTTCCTATGGGGGGTGCTGAGGCGGGGAGAAGGGGCCCTATGGGAAATCTCTGGGTCCTATAGAGCATCTTGGGGCCTTATGGGGTAACTCCAGGCCCTACAGAGCACCCTGGGGCCCTATGGGGCTACTGTGGGTCCTGTAGAGCACCCTGGGGCCATATGGGGCATCACACAGGCCCTGTGGGGCACCCTGGGGCCGTATGGGACATCTCTGGGTCCTATAGAGCATCCTGGAGCATATGGGGCATCACTAGGGCCCTATGGGGTGTTTCTAGGCCCTATAGAGCACCCTGGGGCCTTATGGGGGGGGTTTCTGGTCCCGATAGAGCACCCAGGGGCTATATGGGGTGTCTGTGGGTCTTATAGAGCACCCTGGGGCCCTATGGGATGGGGCATCTCTGGGCCCTGTAGAGCATCCTGGGGTCTTATGGGGCAACTCTGGGTCCTATAGAGCACCCTGGGGCCGTATGGGGCATGGCAGGGGCTGTATGGGGTGACTTTGGGCCCTATAGAGCATCCTTGGGCCATATGGGGTGTCTCTGGACCCTCTAAAGCACCCTGGGCCTGTATGGGATGATTCTGTGCCCTACAGAGCACCCTGGGGCTGTATGGGACACCTGTGGGCCCTATAGAGCATCCTGGGGCCTTATGGAGCATCACGGGAGCCCATATGGGGTGTAGGCCCTATAGGGCACTCTCTGGGGCCTTATGGGGGGTGTCTGGGCCCTATAGAGCACCCTGGGGCCCTATGGGGCATCATAGGGGCTGTATGGGGCGACTCTGAGCCTATACAGCACCCCAAGGCCCTATAGGGTGGCATAGGGGCTCTAAGGGGCATCTCTGAGCCCTGTAGCACCCACAGGGGCCGTATGGGTCTGTATGGCACCCTGGGGGTTATATGGGCCCCTGTAGCACCTATGGGGCCCATATGGACCCTATAGCACCCCTGGGGTCTGTATGGCCCCTATATCACCCATGGGGCCCATATGGGGCTGTATGGCACCTTGGGGGTTGTATGGGCCCCTATAGCACCCATGGGGCCCATATGGGGCTGTATGGCCTCTATAGGACCCATGGGGCCCATATGCGGCTGTATGGCTCTGTAGCACCCACAGGGACCATATGGGGTTGTATGGGCCCTATAGGACCCGTGGGGACTGTATGGGACCATTTGCCCCCATATACAGCCCCCATAGGGGCTGTATGGCCCTTTTAGCACCCATGGGGGCTCTGTGGCCACTATATGGGCCCCTATAGCACCCACAGGGGCCATATGAGGCCCTTGGGTGCTATGTGGCCCCTATAGCACCCATGGGGGCTGTGTGGGGCTGCATGGGCCCCTATAGCACCTACAGGGGCTATATGAGGCCCTTGGGTGCTGTATGGCCCCTATAGCACCCATGGGGGCTGTATGACACCCTGGATTTTTGATGGGCCCCTATAGCATCCATGGGGCCAGTATGGGGCTGTATGGGTCTTATAGCACCCATGGGGGCTTTATGAGGTCCCTGGGGGCCGTATGGGTCTGTATGGGCCCCTGTAGCACCTACAGGGCATGTACAGGGTTGTATGAGTCCCTATAGGACCCATAGGTGCTGTATAACCCCTATAGCACCCATGGGGGCCACATGGAACTGTATGGGCTGCTATAGCACCCGTGGGGACCATATGGGGCTGTATGTGCCCCTGGGGACTCTATGAGTCCCTATAGCACCCATGGGGCCAGTATGGGCCTGTATGACCCCTATAGCACCCATGGTGGCTGTATGGACCCTATAGCACTCATGGCAGGCATGTAGGGCACCCTGAGGGCCTTATGGACCTTATAGCACCCATGGGGGCTGTATGGCACCTATAGCACCCATGGGGGCCATATGGAACCTATAGCACCCATGGGGGCTGTATGGGCCCTTATAGCACCTATGGGGGCTGTATGGCACCTATAACACTTACAGGGCCTATATGGGGTTGTATGGCTCTATAGCACCCATGGGGGCTGTATGGGGCTCTTGGGGTCTGTGTGGGCACCTATAGCACCCATAGGGTCTACATGGAACTGTATGGGCTGCTATAGCACCCATGTGGACCATATGGGACTGTATGTCCCCTGGGGGCTGTATGAGTCCCTATAGCACCCATGAGACCAGTATGGGGCCGTATGGACCCCTATAGCACCCATGGTGGCTGTATGGACCCTATAGCACTCATGGCAGCCATGTAGGGCACCGTGAGGGCCATATGGACCTTATAGCACCCATGGGGGCTGTATGGACCCTATAGCACTCATGGGGGCCTATATTGCATCTATAGCACCCATGGGGGCCTATATGGGGTTGTATGGGTCTATAGCACCCATGGGGGCTGTATGGACTCTTATAGCACCTATGGGGCCTATATTGCATCTATAGCACCCATGGGGGCCTATATGGGGTTGTATGGGTCTATAGCACCCATGGGGGCTGTATGGACCCTATAGCACTCATGGCGGCCATGTAGGGCACCCTGAGGGCCTTATGGACCTTATAGCACCC
>NW_010171497.1:2810-3182 GCF_000695765.1 Mesitornis unicolor
GGGGGCTCCGGGGGGCTGTGTGAGCCCCTATAGCACCCATGGGGGCCACATAGAACTGTATGGGCTGCTATAGCACCCATGGGGACCATATGGGACTGTATTGACCCTATAGCATCCCCTGGGGGTTGTATGGGACCCTATAGCACCCATGGGGGTCCTATAGCACCCATAGGGGCCATATAGGGACCGATGTGTTCCCTCTCCCCCCAGGTGGCCATGGCGGGGCCGGGGGGGGCTGAGGGTCCCAGCCCCCGCATGAGCGTGGCCTCGCAGTTCTTCAGCGAGGAGGAGTGCGGCAGCGACGGCACCAGCACCTCCGAGAGGGTGAGGGCAACTGGGACGTACTGGGAGGGTACTGGGATGTACTGGGGG
>NW_010171498.1:0-5641 GCF_000695765.1 Mesitornis unicolor
GATTCTGTGATTCTGTGATTTTAACATGCTGCTGACTGTAACACATGGAAGATAGTAGCTCAAAGGCAGAAGTTACAAGCGAGAAATATAATGCTTATGTGGGAAAGAACATGCTCTACCATTAAAATGAAACATGGAGCCTAACACCAGAGATGTTTGGAAATAGTGATTTAAATAAATGGCTTTATGAGCAGAGGACCAATGAAGCAGCCTTTTGATTGAGCCATGACACTTCCTTCTCCTTTTTGTTTGACCTGGAAGAGACAACAGATGTTGCAGATGGTCCAGACTTACATGGGTGACCAGGCAGTTGACACTTTTTAAAGACACAGTCTAAAATAAATGCCATCACAAAATCACAGAATCACAGAATATTAGGAGTTGGAAGGGACCTCGAAAGATCATTCAGTCCAACCCCCCTGCCAGAGCAGGATCACCTAGACTAGGTTGCAGAGGAACACGTCCAGGTGGGTTTTGAATGTCTCCAGAGAAGGAGACTCCACAACCTCTCTGGGCAGCCTGGTCCAGTGCTCTGTCACCCTTACAGTAAAAAAGTTTTTCCTCATTTTCAGATTGAACCTCCTATGCTCCAGCTTGCACCCATTGCCCCTAGTCCTGTTATTGGCTGTCACTGAGAAGAGCCTGGCTCCTTCCTCCTGACACTCGCCCTTTATAAATTTATAAACATTAATGAGGTCACCCCTCAGTCTCCTCTTCTCCAAGCTACCGAGACCCAGCTCCCTCAGTTGCTCCTCATAAGGGAGATGTTCCACTCCCTCCATCAACTTTGTTGCTCTGTGCTGGACTCTTTCAAGCAATTCTCTGTCCTTCTTGAATTGAGGGGCCATGTCTCTCTGATGTTGGCAGCCTGAAGAAGTGGCTTTCCAGGCTACATTCAACCTCAATACATGTTTTGCACAGCCTCTTGTAAAAAGTTGTTTCCATTAAGAGCTCTACCCTGCTATCAGATTTGAGTGAAGATGGACAAAATGCATTCAGAAAGTTCATATAAGCCTTGTTTCTCTGAGAAAGCAGGATAAGCAAAAATCCGTAAATGGCACGTCAGTGTTATTGGAAACCTTGAATCAATTCAACATATCAATAAAGAAAGAGGATCAGGGAGGGAGTTTGGGCAGAAGGATCACCTGGGCAGCTGATTCAGCCTTAGGACGTCATTCTTCATGGTGAGAATTTCTGAATAGCTCCTGGGGCCAACACCAAACCTGCACTATTTCTACTCAATGCAGAAGTGTCCACTACTGTTACTGCTTTCCTGTACTCCTCTGCCTCACCAATGTGGTTCTCATTTCTCCACTTTGTGACACTTCAAGTTTCTTTTTGAGACCAGGATGCTGAAATGCTGAAGGAGGTAAGAATCCCATGTTTTGAAATGCTATTTCAGGTTGTTTTCATGCTTTCTACCCTAATGGACAGAGAGAAGAGCTTGAAAATATAGCTCAAAATGATACTAAAACTTAAAAAAACAAATAGAAAGATAAAAGCCCTTTAAATGTTCATGGAGCTGAAAGACTTATCACTTTAAGATGGCAATGTTGAACACTGAGTTGCTGGCGTTATGGGCTTGCTGACTGAGATTCGTGGAAGGTATAGATGTGGGTAACAAAGTAGAAATCAACAGAAATACATTGACTTGCACTCACTGGTATACACCAACTGGCTTGCTGTCTCTTTTAGTGTTATCCACTGATATATCTCCTGTTTTGCCTTTGAATACTCAGGCATGAAGAACAAATAAATTCTGAAACCATTATACTCCTCAGCTTTGAAAGAGTGGTGTAAATACTGTACACTCCATCTTTTTTAGATCCATCTGGGCTGAAATACTGACTTTATTGAACTCTGTGGTAAAACTCTTTGACTTCAACAGATTTTGTTCTTCGAGTCTTACTGTCTCTGTTCCTGACTTGTCCAATATGGCCCTGCAGGTCACATCTTTGCAAATGCTATCCTCCCACAATTATGTTTGCCTTGTCTGTTTGCATTGTCATTTATTTTCAAAAGGCTTTCTTCTGTGTTTGTATGTAGGCTCTCAGCTGTACCTTGAACTGGTGCTGCAAGGGTTAGCAGTGTTGCCTCGAAAGTACTTTTGAACATAAAAGGTATATGCAAAAAGGATATTTGCTCATTTTTTAATATAAAAGGTAAATGTAAAACTCTTATGACATTGAATAACTGTCACTGAAACTTAATTTGGATAAACACCCTAAGGTGCAGCTTTCATCTGAACTCAAGGTGAGTCTGGAGTTATTAGGAGCTGCATCACATTTTTGAGTGGTTCTTATTTGCATCCGTGAATCTACCTGTGATCTTTAATCTTTTCAGTCTACACATTTTGGCTGGAGACTTTCCAGTAAAGAGGTATTGCACCTCCCACTGTAAGTTTTACAGGAAAAGTCTTGCTCTTGAGACTTTGGAGGGAAGGTCTATCCAAACTTCCCAGAACTTGGGCTGGATCATATTCTGAAGGCAGATAAAAGTGTTGAAAGCTCAGTTGGGTATGTCTGCATGCACTTCCCTCATAATTTTGATTAGAATGAGATATAACCTGAGAGTTTGGCCTGTCATAGCCTGTGGTTTCTAGTCGAGCAAGTCACACCTTTGTGCAATGTAGACATATATCCCTACATGGATAACACCACTGCAGCTCAACAAAGCTGAGTTCCCCTCTGGGCACAAGGTAATGAAGGTGAATCAGAGCTTCATGACGACTCAAAATGTGATAACAAACCTTTCCAAGCAGTGGGCTACCTTCTTTGCAAGTGGCTTCTTCTATTTCTGGCTGTGTGCCGAGTGTACCAGACATGCCAATGTTTTTTGCGTAGTTTCATCTGGTGCTGTGCACTCCACTCTGGGAATTCCTCCTCGCCCTGAAGCTTACCTGACCTTGCCGAAAAGATGTCTAGTATGTAGACTTTACAATAACATCAACAAATGCCATTTGGTTTACATGCCAATCAGCTAAAGATGTTGTCGATACACAAGACACATAGTAAAAACAATTATCTCCACAATGAGAGAATCACAGTGAGCGAAGCAGCACGTCACCTTATCACACCATGAAATAAAAGACTACATTAGCAGTGTAAACAACTGTTACTTCATTTATTTTCTGTGTATTTGTGTATGCATTTCTCTTTATTATCTGGTAGGTTTAACTACTCCTGTGTGGCTGTCATGGGAAGGAACTGGCATTCAGTGTTAGATGTCTTAGACATATAATTAAGATTACAAGTGAAAATAAATAAATTCCTCCAACTTTGCTAAGTCAAAGTTTGTAGAGGTACAGTTCATTCTGTAATGAGTTTTGTACTTTATATCAAATTAACCTTTCAGAGCCCTCTGTCCCTAAAAAAAGTCAAGATAGTCGATCAAGAGGCACTTTATCTTTAAACAAATAGCACCTAAATATACAAAGTCCTAATGTTGAGTCATTAAACAAAATTATGCTTGTATCCATGATCACTGTTCTGTGCAAATTGAATGAGTTTAAACATAAAAATAACGTAAGTAGCTCAATCTTCTTCAGACAGGAAGATTTTGCAGACTCATACAGAAGTTTGACAGAACTGAGAAGCTGGAGAAGAACAAAAAAGCAGAGAATAATGGCACTGGTGACAGAATTAGACTGCAAAAGAAGGGGTCTTGGTAGTCCTTTTGAGGACAATCGGGAAAAATCTGTCTGTTCATAACATGTAGAGCACTAGAAAAATGTTTTGTAGTCTGTCTGTCCTGGAAAAGAAGAAAAAGAGGGACAATTCCAGTGAAGAGAAATGTGATGTTTCCCAGACAAGAGCAATACAGCAATGACGATTACGTTTGGTTTTTTTCTCCTCAAAACTCAGATAATATAAAGAGAGACATATTTTCATTTAATGGTTCAAAGTAGTTATTCCCTCCTCATTAGCTGATGGCACACTGCAAATTGCTTAAACCCATTTGTATGGGAAAAAGGAGAGGGGGTCTTCTCTCATCCATCATTTTGACATACAGAAGTTGTGGCTGCCTTGAAGCCAGTTGCAGTAGAGGACCCCACAGATAGAGTACAGCTGCTGTCCTGGATCAAATCACTGGTCTCTAGCCGCTCACCTAGCACCCCATTCTTCAGTGAGCTGAGCTCTCACTTTTACAGCACGGATGTCACTAATTGCGTGATGGTTTGTGTGTGACGTGTGTGTGTCTGTGTCCGTGTGTATATCCTCTCTCTCCATATTCCCATACTGATAAATATTTGATCTTGCTGCACCTGCAAGAGTAGACTGAGCTCCTAGCTTCTTCTACCTGGTCATTGGGTTTACCTATCCTAGAAATACCTTATTACCTGTATTTCCCAGGGTGAAAAATATCATTCAAAATAGCCACTTATTCTCAAAAGTAGAGGAAAATATAAAATGTCTATCTATTGCATTACAGGAAATTCACTTGTATCTAGAATGAAATATAAATAAAGGATCAAGAAAAAAAAACAACCCAACCAAACAAAACCCAAACCAAAACCAGCCAAAATAAAAAAAACCCAAATAAAATTCTGTCAAACTGAAGAAGGCCTGAGAAATCACAAAATGTTCTGATGGAAGTAAAATTTGACTGTCTGGGAAGCATGAAGGAAAGACAGCAATGTGGGGTAACTTCAGACAACAATTCTACATCAAAATTCTAAAATGGAGTGACAAATTGAAAAAACAGAGATCCAAGGGTAGTATTGTTTTCCTTCTTCTGATTCAGATCCTTGTTTAATATCAGCAGAAAGTGACTCATTCTGTGCTTTTAAAAATACTTATATGACCTGAGGACCTGTGCAGAGGCAGAACTCAAGTCAATAGTGATAGACATTTGTAGAGAAACCACCTGAGAGGCAGAATATCTTACTACAACTTTATCAAATGAGTATTAGCATATTTTTAAGAAATAATAGAAAAACAGAATCAGCTTTTCTTTTCACATTGAAAAGCTGAGAAAACTTCAAGAGACCTAATAATGTTTTGAATTATTTGTGAGAGTATCTCAGCGTTTTGTGTATAGGTGGGCAACATCGTGTCAAATTTTTTATTCCATTCCCTTTTGTTTAAGGGTTGTGCCACTTTATGTTTACTTTCCAGGAATATTTTATCAGCTGATTTTTACTGGTAGACATTTTTGAAAGCCAATGTCAATGTTGCATTTGGGCATATCTGAAGAAACCAAATTTAAAATTTGTCCTAGTGCCAAGAGGTTACTGCACATATATATGCAATCAGGGAAACGGCAGAATCCCATCTGATTTATCTGATGGACCCAGTTCTTAGCGACACAACTCCAGTGTGTATTGGGACTGTCTCAGCAAATTGCTGCAGATTTCTTGGTATTGCCAGGTCAGACTCTCTGGAAATTCCTTGGTATGTGTGTTTTCCAAGGCATAATTACAGACTACTAGATGTGCTTGTTATACACCCATACACATAGACATGTGTGTGTTATGCAAATATTGACCGTAACACAAATCATGTTGCTTTGCTTCATGCCTATTTGCATTTCCTGGTAGCTTCAAGAAATGAGGCCCAACTTGGAAATGGGCTTCTAATTGACATCTTTGCTGTGGACCTCCCCCCTGCCTCCAAACTCATCAGAAATTTGGAAGCGGTTC
>NW_010171498.1:5672-21624 GCF_000695765.1 Mesitornis unicolor
AACATTGGTGGTTGGCCCCAACACTGATTGGAACTCCAAGTTTGCTTTCGTTATCTGATGGGTGACAAGTCTGGACGACTCGCTGTGTGTGACTAAATCCACCACAGGAGCTCGCAAATCCCAGCCTTTTGGAAGTGAAAGCTTCCTTTGGCCACTGTTCAAACTTTCTTGTCAGGACATTTCAAACACTCCCATCGCAGGAGCTCATATGGGAGCAGGTATGTTAACACATTCTTGGCAAATCACCAAGAAATGGAGCACAGAACTCTGTGAAGGTTTTGATGGATTTGTGTTTAGGTTTTTAGAAAACCTCTTTTAACAATGGGTGATCAGTGGATATGGAGCACATTTTATGTGTTGCACACTTCAGCTGCTTATACATAGAAGGCTGCAGTATGATTTGATCGTGTTTATGCTTTAGTGACTAACATGGGGAGTAGATATTTGAAAACAGAGGTCTTTTCAATACAGCATGGAAACGTTTAATGAGGTTTGAAGCTTCAATGTTGAAGCTAGATAAATTGGGATGGAAAATAATGGTCACATTTTTAACAGTGATGGTAATTCAACAAGATAACAACTTTCTAAGATTATAATCGATTGTCCATCGTTAGGAAGCTTTTAATTAAAACAGGAGATATGATCCTGTTTATTGGACTGCTGTAGATACACAGGCTGTTTTAAAAACATTGCAGAAAAGCTGATCTAAGAGTAGGTCTGAATTTCTTCTACTTAGAGGAAGACTCCTGGGAACTTTTAAGTGATTTGCAAATAACAGTGAAGCAGATTTAAAACAATTGTGAGTGGGTCTATTTCCATGACTGGACTCCAAGAAGGAATTAGTCCAGAGAAGACTTGTGGTATGCATAGGATCTGTTCAGGTGATTGCATACAGACACTTCTGTGTCCTTAAAATCTAAAATTTACAAATTTTTCGAAGTCTAGAATTTGCATTATTTTCTTCCGTTTTCTTCATGCTTTTTAATGTAACATGCCAGTTCTGTTGAGGAACAGAAACACATGTAACCTGTGAATGTTAGGAGCTGGAGGTGTTTCTCAGCTTTCAGTATTTGGAATCTACTCAAGGATTATTTACTATATTTAGGTACGTATTCTTTGTTTCCACATGAGTGACTGTGTAACATGAAAGTGTGAATGTCTCTACCTACTAATATTATGATGTTCTTCACTTCTGGCAGTCCTAAAATGATCCATAATGATCTTCTGGTGCTTAAAACTTGTTTTCTCCCTCACATGATTAATTCCCTACTTCTGCATTAAAATGTTGGCACCCTTTGGTTGAGAAAGTCCTATTTAAATGAGATGATATATTATTATTGTATGGGTGGAGCAGTAAACGATAATATAACAGTGTAGTCTCTATCAAGATATTTTAAAGTCACTGAAAGATAATGACTTTAACAAGCCCAAATAGTAAATGAAGCCATTAGTAAATGGAACCATTGAATGTATGTAGCACCACTGAAACAGGTGCTGTATAAGACAGAACAAAGGGGCCGATCTCTGCCCTTGAAATAATTTATTGTTTCAAAGAAACAGGTTAAAAGCAAACACCAAAACAGTCTTTTTCTCATTCATTTAAGTCTTTTGAACGCACCAGAAGTCAGACAGAATTATAGACCAATTCACGAAATACTCGAGGGATCAGTTTGTTTCAGGAACCATCACTGTCTGTCAGGATTATCTACTTCTAGCTAATTGACGTAAAAAAATAATGCAGAACAGATGACTGAAATGGCTGTAAAATACCAAAATTACTATCTAGGGTTTTAAAAATGTTTTTATTTCAAAGGATGCAGCTTCTATGTGGAGACTACTGAAGTTCTCTTTGTAGCCTGCTTCGGTCTTGTGGCAACCGGGGTAAAAATGTTGTAGGGGAGCATTGATATATATTTGAGATTTTTAGCAATGTTTCCCTGCTGGTTCATGATGAGTGACAGGCGGAAGAAGCACAGGAAGGTCTGGGCTCACCTCCTCACTCCCCAGGGAGTTTCAGGCAGTAGGTGGGCTGAGAGATGGACTGCAAAGAAAGCCTTGGGAGATCTGGATCTTCCTTGGATTGCCCCAAGTGATCAGGTCCTGGTGAAGCTTAGGAAGCTGCATCCAAGCCTGCAGGAGATGGATCAGCAGCCGTTTCATCTGGCTGCCACCTGCAGAACTCGCACTGCTGCAGGTTTGACATTAAAAGTGAAATAAAATTATTTTCCCCTTGTAGAAGTTCATAGTGTTCTTCAGGTTCCCATGGCAAACATATGCCAGGCTGACATCAGTGCCAGATGGAAGATGCCATGTATAATTTCAGAAGATAATTCAGAACTCATTGCAAAATGTAGACATTTATAACAGCGACTGCCATGAGAAGGAAGAAACGTGTATCATCGCAATCTTTCCTCAGAAAGGGGAATTTGCCCAAACACCACAGTGGGGATGAGTTCGACCAGTGGCCTTCACTGTGGGAAGAGCAAGCCTGATGGCTGCAACACATCATGGTGGTACGTGGAGGTTGCTTCTTCATGATCTAGGCAGCAATGAGGAGGTGCGAGATGCTTTAAGTCCTTCCCACCTTCCAGATATCTCACGTTCTATGAGGCTGTGCAGTCTCTGGAGCCAGTAGGGCCATGGATAGGGCTGCATACGGTGGCTTGTGGATCTGCCTTACAAAAATATAGATTGCTGGAGAGTTACAGAAATTATTTTCAAATTAAAAAGAAAGCTTTGGATTAGTTTCAGGTGAATAAGAAAACAGAAAGATTTAGAGAAATTAAATAATTTGAATTTTTCTGTTTAAAAGAAATGAAAATCAGAAAATTGGAAAAAAATGGAAAACTAAGAACACTAAATAAAATGTAAGTAAAATATTAGTAAAATGATGTAAAAACTTTTGTCTCATGTAGAACAAGACATCTTAGTTGTACAATACCTCTCCTCCCAGTGATACTTAGTTATTTGATTTTATTAGGTAATTACACAGGCAAATATATTTGAGGCTAATATGAGACAACTGTGTAAACTATTTATGTTCAGATTTTGAATTAAAATGTCTACAGTCTGCACAGTTCTGGGTGCGACTAACTGTTCTGTAACACAGTTATCTGGAAGGACATACAGCCAGACAAGAATCCTGACCCAAAATTATTGTATGCATTTTTGGTAACCACCCAGATCTTAACAAAATGACTGTGTGCCCTATGTGCTATGTCAAGTCCTGTTGTATAATGTTACTTATCCTGATAGGTATCAGTCACAATTACTGTCTGCATTCAGGTGGATGTTACTATGTCACTTGGAACAATAACAAAGAAAACAAAATCCTTTTCCTCTTTGAGTGAAGATTACATCTTCCCAGCATGGGAAGTGAGTCTATTGAATGCTTCAGGACATTCATCTTTTTCACTTAGAGAGGTATGCTGGGCACGGTCTGCTGCATTCAGAAAGGCAGTTTCAAATCCATGAACTCTCTCTGTGCTTGCTACTGATATTAAATAGAGCAGACCAATGTCTATTGCTGGAAACTGTTGATTTTCAGATGAAAATACTATAGTGGGGTTATTTATGGATGTAGGAATTTAGAGTTTGACCTGTTAGTTACTAGACTGAGACTAAAATTACAAGCCAATCAGAAAAATGGCTGCATTGCTGTGTGATTTCTGCTTTACATTTTACGCAGTTTAGACGATTACAAAGTTGCTCCGTGTTGTAACATAACACATAGCAAACTTCATACAAGAAACTGAATTTGAGACATCTCTGATGTCTGGGGTGGGTAATCCAACACTGTTTTGCAGTCTCTTCACAGGCTCACACAGCCCTTGCCAGCTCCCAAGCCCTGCGCTCCTTCTTCTTCTCCTTGCTGCCACTTGTGTATCCAATTATTTATATCTAAAGTCTCAATTACTCCCTTTACAAGGAGATGTATTGTGCTTTATGATGTGTAAACTGAGTGTGTCTGCTCACAGTCTCTGAGCTCTAGGATTCTTTGAGAACCCCAGAGTCTTCTAGGAAGCTGTGAAAGACCAAGCCATCAGCTCGATAAATCAGAGTTTGTCCCTGCAGGCCAGTGGAAGCCCTCTTGAAAATCAGAATGTGTCTATACCTGCCAAAGTAGGAGTATAGGTATTTGAAACCACTGGCTGCTGTTCCTTACTCTACTCCCAGACTTTGGATATGTGTCAGTGCTTTTCTTTCCATATGCAAATTAAACATTTTTTTTGTTGTTGTTGTTACCCCTAAGAACCATGTTGAACTCAAATCTACATAAAGGTTTAGGGAAAAGAGTCTGCTCTCTGCCAAAGAGGTCTTGGATAAACATCTATGAGAGAGCTAACAAGGTCACTTTCCCTGTGTTGTTCATTAGCCCTGTATCTGTCAGCCATAAATTGTGAAAAACTCTGCTTAAAATACTTCCAGGATTCCTCTGTGTTGCCCACAAACTCTGTTGCATATGTTATGATCACACAGCTCAGTACAGAAGAGTCATTCAGACTGTGGTTTTAAGCTGTCCATCCTTACTGGGAACATTGCGTGTGGGGCAGCCTCTGGAATCACATTCTTCTGAGGCAGTCTCTGTTTATCTGAAATTTTCACCCTTTTCCTTTTGAACCGACACATTTCATTGGTCTCTTTTTCATCAGCTCTCATCACTGCATGACTGTTTCACAGGCACAAAGAATTACTGAAATTTATTTACGCATGGAATTTATTTTGAAGAGCCATCTGTTAAGTTAAGAAGCACCAGAACACTGTTGAACTGGAGACTGCTTAGGACAGAGTCTCTTTCTCTTCAGAGACAATCTCTTAATTGTTCATTGTTCAGCCTTGCACACTGAAACTCCTTCTGGAAACACCTCTAGCACTAAAACCATGCCTGCAGACCTTCTCTGACACAGATCTCCTGTCATTATGCTCTTTTTCTCTCTGAAAGAGGGGGTGGCTGCACCCAGGCTGCCTGTTGGGAGTGGGCAGTGCAAGTTGTTTAGGAATGTGTTACTTGCCACAGGCCAGACATGTGCCATGAACTCTACCACAATTACACAGTAGAGATGATGGACTTCTGGTGTCCTGCAATGCTCCATAGGGCTGTTTAATTTACTGGCATAGACATAAGCTTTTTGACTGTTACCACTAGGAGCTAATATAAATACTAAATGCTGACAGACAAACCACTGGTACCCTCACTTGCCTTGCAATATATCGTAAACTATGAGCAGTAAACTGGGTTTGTCAATCAGCAAGACTAGCTCTGACTCTCAGCCCAGATTACTCATGGGTTTTATTGTCAGACTATCTAGTAGGAAATATACAGTTGAGACGGAACATAATGACCCCAAATCAGGTTTTTCTTCTCCCAGTAGCATGCTTCACCCACATGGCTGCAGGGTCACACTCCTTCTTACTTACTTTTTTAATGTTACCATTTTAGATGTGCCAACTGGGCCAACACGGACAGGAGATGTGCAAGAAGTCAGCATGTGGTTTGCTTTGAAAGCTGGTAGTTAGACCATGCCTCAGAGAGGTGGGAGATGAAGTCTTGAAATCCGTCAGGCTGAGGAGGGCCTGGGACCCTCCATTCCCAAGGTTGGACATTAACCATTAGTCTGGCATGCAAAAAGGGTATGGGGTTCCCTCTTCAAGCTATTTTGTTATTGTTCCGGCTTTCAAGGACACTAGTCTCATAAGAGGCCTTGATGCTCAAGATTGTGGCCTGAGTTTAGGCTGCAGAAGGATAAAGCTTTTGTCTGCCTCCTCCTCTCCTCACTGGAACAATTTCCTAACCAAGAGCCCAAGAAAACTCCTGGCTTAACATCTTGAAGCCCTGAATTGCTCTTGGGAGGTGTCTGATCTCATTCTTCCTTGCATTAGGAAGTCTAGGCATCTGAGCTATACTACTAGGGCCAACTACCTACTTCTTAGACATC
Source organism: Mesitornis unicolor (assembly GCF_000695765.1). Classification (NCBI taxonomy): domain Eukaryota; kingdom Metazoa; phylum Chordata; class Aves; order Mesitornithiformes; family Mesitornithidae; genus Mesitornis; species Mesitornis unicolor. The sequence goes on from NW_010171498.1 coordinate 11,609, forward strand.
AGAGGAGAAAAGTCAGGCACCTGAAGATGGATGGTGTAACTCAGGTCCCACTCCAGACTGTAACTTCTACCTGTACAGGTTTTTGTTATACCTGCTGTAGAGCACCTGCAGCGGTTTAAACTGGCTAGGTCTGCTCTGAAGGACTTATTTTGTCCTGGATTTTTATGCATATGAATGAATAAGGATGTGTGCAACCTGGGTCACACCTCTAAAGCATGCTAGTTTCCATGACTTCACACATGGCATCAGTAAACTTGCCCTCAGACAAGCAGCTAGCAAACTAACTGATGAACTGTGGCCTGCAAATTAAATACAAAGACAATCCTAAAAATCAGGATCATAAATGCTTCAGGCTAATTTATTCTGTAAAGCTGGATTAATAAAGAAGCGGCTTCTCTGTCAAAACATCATCTGCCAGGGAGCAGCCCACAAAGTATTACAGCAGGCGATTTTTATCTTTTTCCCACTCCTTCTCATTCCACAAAAAGAAGGATTCATGCGGGAAAGTGCTGACACATCCTCAATCAAAGGTGTGTGAATTGCTCACAACAGTGCAATTTTATTATTCTGTTGCTGGGATACTTTAATAATAATAATAATAATAATGGCGATGATGATGCAAAATCTTATTAAGTCATTGAAGGATAATGCTTTGTTTTTCTGCATTTATTTTTAATTTATTAAGGAAGCCTGTTAACTCTACAAGAATAGACAGTATACATATTTTCTATAAACGGGCAGGGAAACTCATAACAAAATGTATTGCCGTGGTTGGTACAATAAATACCCTGTGGTTCCAAAAAGGATCCAAGTGCTATGAGCACCTTGGAAAACATCAAACAGAGACTGGAAGGAAGGGAGTGTGTTACATGAATATCACTGACTGTTGGGGATATGGTGATGGAAATCTAGCCTGCTCTTTGGAGCTGGGTTTGGGAGTGTTCTTTCACATGCTGTTCTCTGGCAGGGCAGAAATTTGGCAATTATTTGTCTAAACAAACAAACACAGAAAAATATCACTGTTCAGGAATGGGACATCATGCAACTTTGGCTCCAAATGCATTGCCCAAAGCAGTTTTGGATCAGTTAGCTCCTAAGGCCTCTTCTTCCCTGTTTCAGTTGTGATAAAGCAGCAGAGCTCCTGCTCAAGGTCTGTGGAAGATTACGATGTTTAATCAGTTTGTTCACTTAAGTTGGCTTCTGTCTGGACATACAAAAGTTGTTTGAGACATTTTTTGTCTCATTGATGGCCAGCCTTATAATTACTTCCTAAGGATGCCACCCAAAGACTGCCTCTTTTACCCTGTAACAATTCAGGTGTTAATAAATTCCATTTAAGTCCCAAATGCAATAATCATGATATGATATTATGGATGCTAATCTTTGTTGTCTAGGCACTCTCTTGACATGAGTGAGTATGGGATTAGTGAACATTAATGAGCAAACTTCAAAACCATGGATGTCAGGTTTAAGTGACTGTTACTGAGTTGAGAATTTTACCTTTGAAGTGTTTTGTGGTGTCATACACAGGGAGTCAGAGGCAGAAGCTCTGTAGAAATATATAATCTCTTATGAGGAAGCAATTTGAATTGGGTCAGAGGAAGAAGAAAAGGTGGCTGGACACCAAATGTTAAAAGGAGGACAATCATATTTGGAGAAGTTATCCTAATCACAAAACTGAGAATCTTGCCTCTGAAATTGAAACTCTTTGGAAATATGAAAGATAATTAGAGAGGTTTAGATGATACTTACCTCCCTATCTGCAAGCAGAGGGTCAAACAAAAGGGAGTCAATCAAAACCAAACACTTTTTTCTCACAAGATCAGACCTGGATATCCTTGTCACATTTAACTGTTTTCAGTTAATTAAAATGGAAGAGGATACGGTATTACACTGTAATATTTTAAAGTATATAGAATTAAAAAACAAACAAATAAACCAAGATTGAAACTCAGTGAAAAAGGGTTTTTAGTATTTGACTGACAAAGGAAAGTTTAATTGTAGAACAGATCGTGACTTTGATGTAATGTTGAAGAGCTGTCTGGGGAGAAGATTCAGTGGATCTCTTTGTGAAAGACCAGGCAACGCTGAACTCAAAACTTTGACAGAGACTAATAAGAGACCTAGAATTAACCCAACAAGGCTGTTTTGAATCTCCCAGACAAATGAAATCTGAGTCCATAGACTTTTATAGTGACCAGACGGTCATTTGGTAGCCTGGACCTGATAGAGAAGGCAAAATATCTCTCAGGAGTTCAGGAGCAGGAAAGCATGTGAACTTCAGCTCTGAGGAGACCAGCCCCAGGCATTCCTCATGGACTTCACTGTAGCAGAAGACATCAAGGCTGTCTACCCTAGGCAGTCCATTTATTAACTTTACACTAGGCACTAGTACATGAGCTGTGATTTGCTGAAAAGACTGGCATTGAAACAAGAGGCGTTGTGGCAAAAAGTAAGTGTTTATCTTTATTGCAGGATGTATTTGCATTTCATGTGTAGGAAAAATAATAACCTCTAAATTGCAACACTTTTTTTTAGCAGTGGTGTGAAAACAAGTACTGGGTTATAAATATGTCAAACTCTTCGTTTCCTGAAGAAGGTGTTTTTTTGGAAGAAGGGAGGACTGAAAACCATCAAGACGTGCCTCAGGACGTACTTCAAGGAATGGAGAAGCTGTCCACAGGATACGGAGGTCAGCATGTTTACCATAAAGCTGCTTTCTTCTACCCTAAAGCAAGAAGAGGAGATAGATAGGAAGATAGATTGATCAATCTGTTAAAGTTCAAGTTAAAGAGAGAGTGAAAGAACATAAATGGTAGAAATGAAAGCTAAAATCCTCTCCCTGTGTGAAGGCAGGTAAGATAGGAACATTTTGTATAGCCAACAAAGAGAAACGTGTTTATTTGTGTGATAACAGGTATTTTTCTAGGTGGATATTCCAGTAGAAAGAGCTGGAAATAAAGAACATACATTCATGCTTTTGGAAGACACCATGACTTGGAGACACTGTTTGCATAGTGAACTGTTTTACCAGAAATCATGACATAATTTTCTTTGTATATAGAGTGTAAACATCTATTGAGGTGACATTTTGATTTAGGATAGAGGAGTGGAAGTTCAGAGACAAAGGCAAGAGAGAAAATCTGGGCTAGAATAAGCTAACACAAACATGCATGCTATGTAGCAGGAATAACATCATTACCTGGGAGAGGTCAAGAGGTAAGTTATAGCCAGCCAGTCTGCTACAACGGGACTGTCCCAGTGAAGAAGGGGTAGAAAGGCTGTATAGAGCTTTGCATTTTTCTGTAGATGCATCTTATCGCCTCAAACCATCAGTCTGAGAGTACTTAATACAACATTGCCCACGGCAGAAATCAAAGAATTATGGTATTTCCACATGTAGAAATTTGGGCTATCTGTAATGGCTAAATAACAACAATCAAACCAAAAGCCCTTCCTTAGGTCACCAGCAGCATACATAATAGGTGTGTAAGTAATAAAACAAAATTACCCTGAACTGGCTCTGTATCCAATAGTCTTTCTCTTTCCGACCTTACGCTGAGTACCTGTCCTGCCTCTGACCCCTTTCTCCCACTCAATTAGTTCTTGCTTCTCTCAGTCACCCCGGTCTTGCTCCACATCTTATTTTGTGAGGGATATCTCTGGGTGCAAATCCTCCAGGATTCATTTTTGAGGCACAATATCTCTGAGGTATATGGGTAAACTGCACAAAAGCCTGGGGATTAAAAAGGCTGCAGCCCTGAGTTACTGTGATAATGAGCCTGAAAGTGAAACATTTTTGGGAACCTCCTTAACAGCATTTCACTCCCTTTTCAGAGCAGTATAGTCAAAACTGGAGGCCACTGTCAGATAGAAATAGCAATAAGCTTCCAAAACTTTTATACATTTGAGGCTGATTAGGAAATTATTAAAGCTGGAGCCAGAAAGGGACTAGAACACTTCTTTTTCTCTACCTGATGGAATTTTTTTTCTTATTTTCTTTCTATATATTTTTTCTTTCTTGTCTTCTTTCCTGGTTGCTTGCTTGCTTTCTTCCTTTATTTTCTTTGTTTTCTTTACCTTCTTTGCAAAGCATGGGCTGAGTTTTGATTACTAACCCAAAGGGATATTTTTTCTTTTCTGAATGCAGTCTCCAGAATATTTGCTGACTGCTCTCTAGAATGTTTTGCTGACTACAGTCAGAGGTAGGCATCATGCATGTCAATGTTATTTTAAAAGGATCTTGTCTGCTTCCAAGAACAGTGTAAGCAAGCGTTACCATATTTAGAGTTTGGGCTGAGGGCCTATAGTAAATACATAGTTGATTAGCATACAGTGGCCAGGATAAATGTGTTCAGGCATCTGAGAAATGTGTTAGAATTGCCTTATGCCATCTAAACACACCCTAAGAGACCCAGGCAAAACCACTCCTTAAGCCACTCTCTTTTGTGGTTACACTGTGCAGCTTACAATCTGCCACAAATTGCAAGGTATGTCTGGAACTTAATAACTTTTCTGACCATTTGAGTTTCTTATTTTTATTTATTTCACCCTGGAAGAAGTGGCTTTTTATGTTCTCATGGTTATTCTTGTGAAGATTAACTGTCAAAATCTTGCCTACTATTTCTACTATATACTATCTACTATATGGAAAACCCCACATATTTAGGTAAAAAAAAAGCAGTAATGTCTCTTAAAATTAGTCAGGCTTCATGCTTACCTAAAAATAGATGGCCTTCTGCCTCAAGACCTTTCCTATGCACTGCACTGTGCACATCAGGATCTGCTTCTCTACATTAGCCTTACATCTCTGGGACTCTTGCTTGCCATTGCCCAGGGTTTCCTCAGCATTTTATTTGCAGTATTTATATAACCCCATTATTATATATAATTATACGTTATTAATGATCAGTCTGCTAGGTGTTAACATTTACCATTATGAGAAGCAAGAGCTCTTGAAAAGCGGGAGCTGACATATATGTACTACACCTCAGAAAAAGCTGACTTCATAAAAGTTACGCAACTCCATCATGCAATCTGCATGACACCTCATGACTTTACGAATATTACCTCGAGCTGGAAATGCTAGGAAGACATTTTGTTCCAGCATAAATCTAGGTTATACTGGGATTAGACAAAAATCTATCTATTCTCTTCAATTTGCCATGGTATCATAACTTTATGCACTCTGTTGACTAAATACTCCTCTTAATTACACAGCCAAAATCCTGCAAGTTCATTGTGTTTCATTATACATCTCTTAATTTCACTCCCATTTATTCTCCGCTTAAACAGGTAATGCCTGTTGAGGGCCTGATTCAAAGGACATGAAGTCATTACCAAGATGTTGAGAATTCAGAGCCTTAGGTACAAGGGGGAATCAAACCATCCAAGAGAAGTAGTGACAGGGAGGAGATGTTGTAGAGGAACCAGGGGCACTGAAAAGGCCACAGAGCTTGGTGGGAAAGGAAGGAAAGAAAGGATCTGCACAGTCTTCCCATGCTGCAGGGAGATGCTGCAAGGTTGGTAGAGTCAGCAAGCAAAGGTTATGCCAAAATGTTGCAGCCTAGCCCCAGGTGGGAGCTCTCTGCTCCTCTCAGCAGTCTCTTTTTCCGTCCTCATTACAAGCCTCTGAACTTCTCTCCAAATTTCCATCTTCCTGCTCCACCTTTTATTGATCCTGTGGGTAAATTCCTTGATAGCAGTTAAAAGTCTTCTCTGAGGCTTTGCTGAACTGTATGCTTTACCATGAGGGCCTGGCCTCCCTGGAGGGCTGCTGCAGAGGTTGAAATAGCTATTTATGAAGAATCATTACTCAGTGAGGGACTGACTTTTTGTGTGTTGTAAGGAAAGCTGTGGTGTGAGCAGGATGAGTAGCCTGGAAAAATGGAGAGTCAGTACTCAGGAGGGACCTGTGCTGTGTGACTCCAGGCAAAGGGAGGGGTCACTTAGCTAAGATATATAATAGTGAATCTCATCTGCAAGGAAGACCTCTCAGCATGGTCTTCCTCATTGTCCTGCTTAGCGTAGGACCTCTTATCTAGGACTTTCTATGGCATGAGGATTTGGCAGATGATTTGCTGCTAGTCAGTTTATAAAATGGATGAAGATATAAAGGTGGTGGGGAGAAGTAAGTTGCACGGTACAGTTCAAGTGAAGGTGAGTGATATGGAAAGTAAACAGTCTGAAATCTAGTGGATGAATTTGTGATCTGTAGCTATGTGCAATATTTTTCAGACTGCAAATCTGTAGCCAGTCAATAACATATCCACATGAATTCAGCATTTCGTCATTGAGTCCACCAGGCAGGATCAAATTCCATTAATGCATTAACCCATCAATACAATGGATTGTTGATTATCACTGATACACATGCAGACTGAAGTGCTTTGCTTGGAAGCAAGGATACAGCTCAAAGTAAGCACTTTCTTACAAGACTGACTCCTGTGACAGTATTGGTTGGAGGAAGAGCAAGTTTTTAGAGATGTGAGGTCTACTTTGCAGTACCCTTAGGGGACAAAAAGATTTTTAAACAAGATAGACATATGCAGCCTACTTGTTTTTCTGAAACCCTTTTGTCTCTAAATGCTTTGTTCCTAGTACTAAATAAACAATAATTTGCTTAAATGGGTTTCTGATCACTGCATACACCATTGATCATAACTTGCTCGAGGGAGGATCTGTGGGTGCTGGCACTAAATCAGACCTTGGGGCTATACACGCCTGATATCCAGGCTCTTGTGGCTAGGGACTGCGGCTCAGCTTTTGAGCAACGGGAGCAGCAATGGCTCAAAGCCTGATTATTGAAGGGGTGTAGAGTGGAGAGATAAGTGGGGAGAGGGAAAGCAGACCTCCAGGATGGGACATGTCCAAAGAGGGTTTTGGCTATGCTCTGCTGGTCTTCCTGACGATATTACGAGCTTAAAAAAGTGATGTGTGCTGCTGTTCAGGAGGCTGCTTATGTAAATATTTAAAATACTGGCACTAAGTATTGTAGTTATTAATTAATAATATGCATTTATATAGCACCATAAATGTCCATGGCGCTTTACAAATAACAATATTTCTAACTGTCAGGAATATTAAGCCTAAGCACTTGGAAGACAGCCAAATGATATAAGCAGATAAGCTCTCCTGTTATATTTGCAATTTGGTTAGGTCTTTCTGATTTGCCTTCTAGACGGAAATCACTAAAGGCAGTGCCTGTGTACCTGCTATGGCTGGGACATTCAAGTGACTGAAGTAAGTGTATAAAGAAACCCTTGAGACATTGCTTTTAAAGGAATTGTGGATGCTTTTGTGCTATCCTGAATATTGCTACAAACCTTGTGGACAGTAGGGCAATTAACAGTTCTGCAGAGACCACTGATCTCCAATGATGGCTGTGAGTTCAGAAGAACAGAAGAGTAAAAATATCTACCTGCCTCTTGTGGTGCTTTGGGCAAATATGCTCATCAATGTAACAGATCTATCCAGAAGAAAATAAGGTCTGGTGAGAGGAAAGCTAACACTTCAAACACCACTGAGCCAGAACAGTAGTCCATACTGATTAAAACACTGGATTAGCCAGGAGGTGTAATTTTCTGCTATTGTCTGTGTCCCCTGGCATGAAGGAATCTAAAAAAGGGCAGGAAGAAGAAGGATGCATGCATTTTTGGCAAGAGCAGCATCTAGCTCTGACTTAATGACCCTAGACAACCTGGAGCATAGGAGTGAAGCAGGTTTAATTAGGCAGCAGGTCTAGGGAAGCTGAGAGATATGGCACTACACATAGAGGCTGCTTTTCTGAGTTCTCAGAGACTCGTTATGAGAGAAATACTTGTCCTTTGCCAAGCCCAAAGGGGAAAGGGCTTCTCACAGGGGTGGAGACTTGCTCTCCCCACAGGTGGTAAAGATTCAGGAGCTGTATGTCATCTACGCAAGTCTCATTCCAGACTCATGCACTCAAATCACAGGGTGAGAGCTGAGCTGGTTACTCTTGTCCACCCTTTTGCATATCTGAGAGCAGAGAACCCATTGAATACAGCACACACCATACCCCAAGTTGTCCTCTTCCTCCCTCCTACAGCAAAATTGCCAAGGCTGTGCTGACATGGTAAGCTCCTGGAGAAGACTTTTATGGTGAGCAGGACTTGTCCCTAAAGCAAAAGGAAAGTGGGAGAGTGTGGCTCTCCCATCGCTGCTATAAAGAAGAGAGTTTTGCTCCTTCTTCCTGGCTGGAGGGCAGATCAGCACTGCATCATTTCTGGTGGCTCATGAGCAGTGTGGTGAGGTGTCTCTCTCTTGCTCCCACCTATTTTAACCCTTGTGTTGTTTTTTTTTCTGTTTTCTCTAGAATGCTCCTCTCTTCTCACTGCCTCTCCTTAGAGTGTTTATTTTAGAGAGCTATTTCAAAAGGCAGAATGAAGAGTGAATTATTCTGTGCTCTTTGATGCTTATGATTTCCAGGGTGGATGATCCTGTATACATGGAAAACTGGCCAGGAAATTCAGTGATCTTTGATGAAGGCAAAGCTAACTGAAAGCTAACGGAGAAAATCAGTCACAGTGTTCCTTCAAGCTCCACCAGGGTTAGAGGCCACTGTGTCATAGGAGAGCACTTTCTCCCTTTGAAAGACACTCTGGTTAGCAGACTAGATGGACCTTGATAGAGGAAGTGAAAGGGTCTGGCCTCACTGAATTTGGATCTGGGTTCATATTTAAAATATGAATGAAAGCATAACCAAACAATAGATCTCTCACATTTCTTTAAAACTTAAATCTCTGCCTTGTAGAGGTCTAAAATGTTTGATGGAGTTTTCTTACCTTCTGGTTCTGAGCTGACCATGAACATCATGAGATGACTTGCTCCTGTGCATTCCAGTGGTTTAAGTGAGTAACCATCTTTTTAAAGTCTTCTGAGGTCAGAGCAAGAATTCCAAGTCTTTTGAGGTTCTACCTTTAAAAGACAACTTTTAAAGAGAAGAAAATTTACATTTGAATTCCGTCTTCAGATTCTGCTTCAGTAAGACTTCAGGTTTAAGGCCCAAGACCACATGAAGAGCTTTAAATAACTTTCTTGTCTAAAAAGGGATTATGCAAAGATATTACTTCCTTACCTTCCAGATCTGGGCTCTGTACTTGTTCACACTGATGACTGTTTACTTTATTAGATACAAATACAGCGGTTTTTGTTTACTATGTTTCCCTCCTTGTATTACTGCTACTCTTGATGTATCTCTAAAGGAACATGTTGGATTTCACTCTGGTTTCATCTCATCTACAGGATCAATGTTTGACTGAGTTGACTGAGTTTGTATGGTTGCTTTGCAGAGTAAACCCTTGCTTTTTTCATCCTGTCTGTGGCACCTCTGTGCTGTGGTGCCCTTTGCACAGTGCATTTCTGTCTTCTTGAAGGATGCACACTACCCCCAAACAGAGGGACATGTAGCGGAAACAGAAGATCCAAGGAATCACACAGGAAGATATTTAACCTCAAGGATTGGTTATTTGGTAGAGGTCTCTCTTCAGTTCTTATATCCGTACTCTATTAAGGGTGTAATACAATTTGAAATAGCTCCACTGTACCTTTGACAGACATAATGAACTATGGATCGCTTTTGAAAACCTAATATGCCTGGGAAAATAAATGGCATAAACTATAAACAAAATACCTTTCAATGATGCATTGATAAAGAAAAACTGGTATTACAGCTCTCTGGGAAATAGGTATCATTCCCTGTAGTGATATTTTGCATATTTTAGTCAGGACTGGGAACCACAGGAGATATAGTGCTTTCCTGTCAGGACTTGATTGTAGAATTTGTACATAGTGAAAGCATGCCAAACCCTGCCCTTATTAACTGTTTGACTATTCATACAGGCCCATACATATAATCTATGTGGTTGCAAAACAGGAACAGTTGCAGGACAAAAGACATATTGTTAAATTAAAGAATTTCACAGTTATTGTCTGCAGTATGGGGGGGGGGGGAAGGAAAGAAAAGAAGCAGGGGATTGGGAAGGCACGTAAAAAAA
>NW_010171498.1:21638-22976 GCF_000695765.1 Mesitornis unicolor
GGCCGAGCTCAAGGAACTCACGGAGCTCCTGCTTCTGACGCAGAGAAAGTAAATGAGCAGCTGCTTTAACCTACTTTTTCCTAACTGAACTACACCATATTTACCTTTTTAGTTGACAGTGTGCTTTGATTTAGAACAGAATATCCACTGAAGAAATGTCCGACATAGTTTGATGTTGCACCTGTTTGCTTACCCCAAGCCCTAGTGTTGAATAATCTTTCATTCCTGCCTGGGGGCTAAATGGATTCATAGATCCCCTTTGGCGCCTGCTTGTGCTTGGTGTCTCCGGCTGTGAACTAGTTGTACTTGTAGAAAACAGTAAGTTAATTGTATTTCCATTGTGCTCACTGTTTAGGCAAATATACTGTCTGATCAAGCAGTCCACTGCTTCCATGTCTGTGATTGCATGCAATTTGTGTTAGTTTTCATAATATTTGTAGTAGTTTTTCCATATTACTTGCTATAATTGTTATAGAGCTTTTCCTGCCTCCCTGTTTTTGGCATTGAGCAAGCAGAGGATTTAAGAAGTAGGGACGAGCTTACTTCCTACCTGTGTGCTGGGAGATATTTCTGCTCTGCTCCAGCCCTATGACAGAGTGAAAATTCCCGTTTCTCTTGGTTCTCAGCTCCTTCTGAATTTGTACTGCAGCGGGATTTGGGCATCAACAACCTTTACTGGCTCTGGTAGCTTCAAAGGATTGTGATCCACTGCACAGCTCTTAGGAAAATGGAAATCCAAAAGGCTGTCATCAGATCCCCAGAAAAAGAACACTAGCATAGATATGGATAATACTGGAAAATAGGAGTTTTGTGAATTATGTATAAAATCTCTGTTTGGTGTCAAGTTTGAATCCATATCTCTTAAAAATTTAGGATACACATCTAAAAGGAAAAAGCCATGTTCTCTTGCCATTTAATATACATTATTATTCCTATTTTGCATATAGTTTGTGATCTTTATCTTAAAAAACCCTTATGCCTGATGTCACCAAGGAAGATTAAATCTGACAAGGTTCTGCCACTGTAACTTTGCCCTTGTAGCCTAGAGCAAAGCAGTGCAGTTTGTTATTAGGCACTTTCAGAAGACTTTGATCATCATTGATCTCTTCTACATTTAGTTGCATCAGTGACATAGAGATGAAAGTCTTCTGGTCTCACTGCTGTTCTTTCAAACTGTCTGAACCCTTACTGGTTGTGCATGACAATTACAGTTTGGCCTGCATTCAGTGGCACCTTTTGCAGGCTGCTGATAGGAATAAACTTGATCTTGTTGTGATGGTTTATGCTACTGGAAGAACTGGCCTGATGCACTGGCAGATGTTTCAGTGGTCAGCAGGA
>NW_010171498.1:23007-51248 GCF_000695765.1 Mesitornis unicolor
CCGTCCAAACTAGAAACCTCATTATCCACTGATTCTCCTTGATAATGATCAGAAAGGCTCTTATTTTGCTGAATTAGGTACATGATATTCTGCCAAAATATCAAACTTCAGGGAAGTTTGAGAAATTATGTGTTTGGATAAGAACATTGCATGTGGGTGTTAAGTTCCTGGTAGGTTCCAGCTGACTTACAAAGAATGTCAAGAATGGAAAAGCTTGTCTCCAGTGTGGCAGAAGGAAGTTACATTTAAGGGCAAACAGATTGTATGACTGTAGCATTTGTATGAAGGAAAGAGAATAATAATTAAGATAGGAATATTAATTAAAGTTTTATGTCATATTATTTGATTGAGGGAACAAATTATAATTGTCTCAGACCTCCTTTGAGATCATTTCCATTTCATGAACTCTCTTAATCCCTAGAGAAAATGGGAATATGAATAAAACTTTCATGCTTCTGAACAGGCCAAAGCCCCATCTTAGGTATTCAGAATTAGTAGCAAAAAGGGAAGTAAATAAAAATATTTCACTTCCAGAGAAATGAAGTGGCACAGAGCTGTGTTTGTTGGACTTCAGTAAACATTTAAATATAGTGCCAAATTAAAGCTATTTTTAATACACAAAAGATGACAAAAAAGAACTTTAAAAATTTCAGGATTCACAAGAAATTAGGCAAAGATGAAACAACCGTGGGTCGAAAAAACATTAGGCTCAGGAACCTGATCTGACTTTGATATTAGTGCTGCTTTGAACAAGGGTCTAAAGGACCTCTAGAAGTTTCTTCCAACATGAATTCTGCTATGAATTTATCAACTGAGTCTTTGAGAAGAAGGCACTAATATGAAACATCAGGGATTGCTCTTGACACATTGCCAAGCTTTTCGTTAGTGACTTTTACATAAACTGGAAGAGGGTGTAAATGAAATTAGCTGTTGACACAAACTGAGGCATCATCAGTAGAGCAGAGGATCAGAATATGGGAGGCAATGAAAAGTTTTGATGAATCAGCTAACAGAAATGGACATGTGAGGTCCAAGGTCATGTCCTTAGTAAAAAAATCACAAGAATTTCCACTGTAAACCATGGTCTCATCTGTTGAAAAAGACAGAAAAGAGAAAGAGTAGCTTGCACTAGTCAACCACAGTGCAAATTCCATATAGCAGATAAGGAATTTTGAGTAGTGATAAGAAAGCACTGATACCATTGTCCTTAATTTAAAAAAAGTAATGACAAAACAAATGAGGAGTGGGAACAACAGAAAGTTCAAAAAGAGACATTTCAACTAAAGGCAATTTTTTCATGAGAATGAATGACCATCAGCTGATAACTGGTGGAAATTCAGCTTGACAAAGAAGCTGCCTAACTTTGAGACTTTAGCATAGTTTTTCAATATGGGCAGCAAGAACCAAAGCTTTTAACATTTTAAGCTGGAGTTTGCAGAGAGAATTTCTGAATGTGGTTCATTGTGATACCAGGGATCTTTTTTGATGAACCAGGAAGTCCCTCTTAGACCCCTAATTATGCTTAAACTCCTTAGTTGGCCCAACCTCACCTGGGACTTTCAGCCATCACCTCCACACACTGAGCCCAGAACTCTATTTAAACTCAGGTCTGGGCTTCCAGTACTCACCAGAGCTATATTATAGGGGTACCTAGATAGACATTGGGCATACCTTGCAGTTTTGTTTCCTTTTGCTCCTGACTTGACTTCTGGTTAGGCTCTCAACTTGGCTTGTTCTTTGCCTTGTGTGGGACTGCTAATAGACCCTGTTGCCAGCACACATCTCTGCCTGCTATGTTTAGACGTTGTGGGTGAGAGCATAACTTGTGCCAAGGTCACCTTCATCTTCTGGCTCATCCTTCCTTGTGGAGCAGTCCTACTCTTGCTGCTCCCTGACATTTCTATTGTTGTGCTCCTGTGTTCCTTGAATAGATTGATATCTTCCAAAACCTTACAGGCAATATTGATATTAATGAGTCAAGCCTATTAATGCTCCTTAAAAGGATGCCTTAGTAATTATCTGTGGCTGCTTCACAGTTATCAGAGTGAATGCAAAAGGGTTGCATGAGGTCACTGTAAGGAGAGAACTCAAAACCAAGCTTAGACCACTTCTCCAGCCACCAGACTGCATGTCTTCCCTCAAGAAAGCGTCATTGCCTGAGCAATGGATAACATGCAGGGTATGCATGCTCATGGTTAATGAAAGTATATCAGACTTTGCCTGCAGCAGTTTGCTATCTGAAATAATTACATGTCATCATAGTGTGAGCTCTCCTTTCCCTAGCTCCATATTTTGCTGTAGCATGTTTGATAGTGTCATTATGAATTATATCATCTTATGGCACATCAAGACCACATCCTGAAAGAACAAGGCATAGGGAACATGGTAGAATACAAAGAAGCTATGGAAAAGTAAAATAATTTATTTGCAGATAGTTAATAGGTTTATCTATTTGTTGGAAACAGCCATTTCATTAACATCAAAACAGCATGTAGCAGTAGTTTGACATCTATTAGCTGGCATAAGATATGTTTTTAACCTAACTGCAATTTATTTTTAAAATTTTTGAACACATTCAAACATGTATGTACAATGTTGTCAACAGCTAGACCCTTAACTTATCCGTAACTGTGGTGAAAAACTATTGGCCAAAATTGTCTCTGTCCCAAAGCTTCAAACAGAGATCAGTCCAAAAGATCTCAGATGCAAGCAAGCAGCGAAACCATACTGACCACAGTACTGAATTTCAAGGCTCACAGTCCATGACAAGATTTTCAAGTCAACAATGTCTATTGTAACTTAAAAGAAATAAAGTAGAACCAAACTTTGTAGGTTTGATACATTTGCTCATCCACAGAAGTTGTCTTATCTCAATTTAATTGAAAATAGAATACGAAAATACGAACCAGTAACACCTCTATCCCTAAAACTACTCTTCATGAACATCTGATTTCAAAATCTGGATTTTAGTTTTCATCAAAGCTGTCTTATTTGGTCACAGTATTCACATTTGATCTTCTACCATGCAGTCTGTATCATAAACTCAGATCTATTTCAAATCTAAGTCCAGACCTATTATTAGCATTATTGTGCATATTGAAATAAACTGATGAATTGAGCATTAATACAGTATGAATCAGATTAATTAAGACTGAACTATGCTTGCAGATTGGAATTAATGACCGATTGTTGGGGGCACAGAGTAACGCAGTCAAAGGAATGCTGAATACTAAAATAGTACAGTCATGTGAAATCCTGTCATTGCTGGGTAGCTGAAGGGATTTGACATTAAATTTACTTTTTTCTAGGAAATACACCTGAAGTATTCAGCACTTCGCACTCAGCCCATATGCTACTGTCTACATGTGAAAGAGTGATTTGGACATTTACTAAAATGAGAGATAGTGCAAATGGCCTTGCCTGTTTCAAAAACTCAAGATATTGCTTGTGTGACAACCTTGAAACATCAGCCAGGATGACCTGTTTTAAGGAATGTGGAGAAACACAACTGTTTCAGCCATTTGCCTGTTCTCCTGATTACTGAACTGAGGGGTTGCCCTGATTTGCAGAACAAAAACTGCCATTTCAGATTTGTAACTATTTCCTGCATTTAGTTTGCCGCCTAGCCTGACTACAGCCTTCTGTAATATCACAGCTCAAACAGTAAGTAGTATTCCCAGCGGCTTGGATGCAAAACTCTAAGAAACATACAGTGACTTCCTTTGTATTAAAATCTTATCTAAACTCCATCTTTAGGAGATATCTACTAGAGTATGTTGTAGACAGATGAAAGCAAATTCTGGCTGTGTTTCTAGCCAGCAGGGCATGAATCAGCTGTGATCCAGGAGATGTCTGACACTGTTAGTATGGTGCTGAGTCCAAGCTTACCTTGGGCTTGGCCAGACACAACTGTAGCTCATTGGCTTTTGGTGGTATTGGACAGTGGTCATATAATTATACTGAACTACCCTGTTGCGTCAGATTGTTCCCTCATTTACACCAGTCCAGCTTTGTGGAGGTCAGTAGCTTTGAAGTGGTAAGAGAGGTATTTGGCTTAGTTCCTCAATTTTATGCAAATATCCCATGTAACATCAAAAAAGGAAATTTAGAGAGGGGGTGGAATACCATTTAGAAATCAAGACCATAAAATATCTGCTTGCTGTTGAAGCAGGTAGCGCTGCTCAACAGCAGCTATAGTTGAGCCATCAAGGAAAGTTTTCCCTAAAAGGTGATTCAGAATCTGAGGTTCAAGGAAACCATCCCAGCTTTCATGTATTTACCTAACAAAGAGCTTCCAGTGCTTGAACAAGTGCTACAATTTGAATAAGGGATAAAATCCATGTTCAAACTGCTTTACTGTAGACATCACATTAAAGTATGGTAAAGTTAACAGGTACCTGATCCATCAGGGTGATTGGTGCCACCTAATCTGGGCACTTAGGATTCCCCACATAGGCAATAGACAATTTAGGTATTCAGCAGAGGAGCATACAGCTCTTCATTGCCAATATAGTCAGTTTACTGAACATTTATAGGTGTGATTCATTTCTGAAAGACACTGAGTGGCCATCTGGCTAACTTCTGGGCATTAGCTAAAGGTATATGTCTGGACAGGCACTGGAGTCTGCTCTTAAAATGTCCTGATGTATGCAGGAGTCAGAAAAGTGAGTGTTGTTTTGATGCTGTCAGTACTAGGCATAGTCTGAGCACATCTAATAAATCTGGCCTCGCTGACGTAGCGTGTCAGAGCCTCATTGTCTGTCTCTGAGCTGCAACAATTTAGACGCCCATTAGAACAAACTTGACTGTTCTTGAGCACTCATGGGAGAAAAGGCTGAAGTGCCTCAGGAATTCTTGAGCACGAGAATCTGAACAGGTTTTTCACTACCTCCAATATCCCACAGTCCTGAATACCCAACCAGGTCATTGCTTTGGACATAGAGGTTGTTTTCACAGATGGTCTAAATTCACTGCAATCCCTGCATCTACTGAGTAAGAAGTGGAGTGATTCAGTGGACATAAGCAAGGCAAAGAGCAGGGAGCTGTTGACAGATATCAACGGGAAAGGAGAATACAGGGACTTGGGTGCAAAGGAGGTGACTGAACATGGCCCTAGGCACCCAAATTCCACCAAAGAGACATGGACCAAATTGTCTAGCAGCGGTGGCATGTTTCTACACCCTGTGACTTGAGCCCATGGGCACTGCAACACATATGTTAAAGAGGTGAGGGAGTCAGTGCTGGAGTTCACAAAATCACTGAATTTTAGGAGTTGGAAGTGACCTGGAAAGATCATCCAGTCCAACCCCCCTGTCAGAGCAGGATCACCTAGACCAGGTCACACAGGAACGTGTCCAGGTGGGTTTTGAATGTCTCCAGAGAAGGAGACTCCACAACCTCTCTGGGCAGCCTGTTCAGTGCTCTGTCACCCTTACAGTAAAAAAGTTTTTCCTCATGTTTAGGTTGAACCTCCCATGCTTCAGCTTGCAAGTTGCAGTACCCAGGTTCGAGGCTGAGCACTGGTGTCTTCTCCCTGCCTGCCTACATATAGAGTGGTTTTGCTCGACACCAAACATAACCAGAAAGGAATCCCCACAGTCCAGAGTGTGAGGCAATTAGCCAAATTGTTTCTCCTAGAACTGAATGTGATTGTACAGGCCTTTTTCATTGCTTCAGAGCTCATGCTTGAGAATTAATATGGCAATTATTGATCCCTTTTGTATGCTAGGGAAAAGGAGGTTCTAATCCTCAGAAGTGGATTTGCTCTGATGACACATAAACAAAACCCTGGAGGGAGGATGGTAAGGCATAAAGAGGCGTTGACAAGCTGTACACCACTTGGTTATGCAAACACAGATGCGGTAAAGGGCAAAGAGCAACAGTTTTGCAAAAGTTGAAAGTGTGGGAACACTGGCGGTTGCTCTTTAATGATTATAACACAAAGGAATGCTGGCAACTTCTCTCATTGACTTTACATTATCAAGCTGAGTCAGTGATGAGTAATAAGATACACTACTGGAAATCTCCTTTAATGTACCAGCTTTTTATTTGAAGCTTTAATCCCCTCACTGACACATGTAAAGCTTTCTATGAAATGGTGTGGTGGTCCTAATACCACCAGAGAACTTCTGTTTGCAGATTATAGCGCATCGTTGTTTGCAGATCAGTCCCATGATGTGCTCCCTTGTTTGCTTACAAGCAAACTGGGATTAGGAAAGTAAAACGGGATCGAGGTAGAGACCTCATGAGTATGCTTGTCAAAAGTGTGATTTATGTAGCTTTCCTTCCATGGATGCCCAGTTTGACACATCCATCTTGCTCTTGTCTTCTAAAAATTACAACCTTGGAATCAACATTTCCAAGCTGACATCCACAGTTGTGTCTGAGTGCTATAGCTATTCAGTCCCTGCATTAGCACAGCTTGCCAGCGCAGCTCCGATGTCAGCAACTTGTGGAGCTGGGTCTGTAGTACAACATTTGTATTTCAGGGGGGGATAAAAAGAGATTTTGGGTTTTTTTCCCCTGTTTGTATGCAGGGTCCCCAGCACTTGTGTGGTGGTACAGATCCCGCTTTCACAGCCAAAGAGGTTGTTTGTCAAGCAAAAGATAAAAGATTTCTGCAGCCACTCAAACACATTCCTCATCTATTGGTTTCTACCTCTGTGGTCAGGTCACAGGCTGGCATTTGTTGCAGACCCCATCAGATTTGCACAACCTACTTTTATGGCTCTTGACCTTTCATGCCCCAAAGTGCTGATGAGCTAAATACAAGCCCTGAACATAAGAATATTGTTAGAAAAAACCAGTGTGTGTGAGTACACATGACAGAACTAACACAGTGAAAGGAACTGAGGGAACACATATCTGTTCAGCAGAAAGAGTAAATAAGAGCCTTTGCTGCAAAATTTCCTTCCACTCTGGGACAGGTTGCTGGGATGATGAAGCTGGTTAGTTGAGAAAAGCTTATTTTGGAGAAACTGGAGTACAGATCTGCCTCTTCAGAGATGTAAGAGGAAAAGATTTTTCTTCTCACATTTTCTGTGGATATTCCCAAATTCCAGCTCAATAATTCAAGCCAGGACATGCAAGGAGCATATTTCTTGAGGCATGCTCACAACTACGCAGTCTGTCAGCAAATGAAAATCATTCCATTGCTACATCACCCAGGCAGAGATCTGACACACAAATAGGGAGGCTTCCATGCTGCTTGCTCTTCAGCTTTTTTTTTGGATTTGGCCTGAAGTTCCTCTTCTCTGCTTTGCCCTGTAGTACACAGGGACATCTAGTGGCTGAGCAATCCTGGATACAGGAGTCTTGTATCACAAATTACAAAAGGTAGTAGGGATGCCTCATCTGGTGAGGTATTTAGCATGTCCTGAGAGTTGGTCTGCACTTCGTGGGCATCATCTGGGAAGCAGATGGTCACTTCTGTGGGTCAAGCGCTACAGTGCTAAAGCTGAAGAAAGTGTGATATCATCTTCTTAAATTCAGGCCAGTAAATCTCAGTGTTTCCTTCTTAATCAGCCAGGCTTTTGAACAAGGTCCATCAGACATACTGTTTGAAGACCAACATACCACTTCACGAAGGCTGGACAGCACATTCAGTGCCTTGGTTTTGATTCTTCCATTTCTCACAGGTTGTGAGAAACCCACCTGGACGCCTTCCTGTGCAACCTCATTTAGGTGTTCCTGCTCCGGCAGGGGGATTGGACTAGATGATCTTTTGAGGTCCCTTCCAATCCCTAACGTTCTGTGATTCTGTGATTCTGTGATTCTGTGATTCTGTGTCTTATACAAATATGCTGGATTCCACAGTCTACTCCTTTCCCTGCTCCTTTGTTGGATGCTACCCTTGCTGCAGCCAACTTCTCACTTGAGAAGAGCTAAAGAGAAGGTGTTTCCTGGGCACTGATTCCCACTCTGCTTAGTCCCACCAGGCTCTTCTGCTTGACACTTGCTTTACTGCACTCTAGACCTTGGCTTAAGTCAATACCCAAGTGTGTACTAACCAGAGGAGCCAGAAATTGAGATTAGACTCAAATCCACACTATACTGCCTGTGTATGTGTACCCACAGAGGGCAAATGAAGTTGGCATTTCTTACAGGTCCCTGCCCAAAATTGTTCCAGTTAGGGTAGTGCAGAAATCCAGGAATGGTGGATGTTCTGAGACCTTCAGCCTTGTGTTGGAGTGCTTTCTGTAAAAGCAGTAGGGAAAAGCCTGGTGACACAGTGTCCTTCCTGCTTATTTCTTTCACACATTGAAGGAGTGATTCTCAGTCCATAATAAAATTATTAACATGATTGATCTTAAAGAGCTGTGAGTCTCTGTGACTAACCACAGGGCAGAGATGAGCCAACAAAGCTTTAATGACAAGACTTTGAAGGTTTTTCTCATGAAGATCCAGGTAAATAGATTTTCATCAGGCTATGGGGCTGTATAATGCATATATTTGAAATACTAAGCTAAAAAAAATGAACTTCTAGAATTTCCTTGTGAGACTTTCACAAAAGCTTCACCAATCCAAGTCAGGCATCTGTTTGCCCCTTTTCAGGGGTGGCTCTTAAGGTTTTACCCACAGCATTCTTCAATACCAGATGCCAAGGCATCTCCTGAGACACTTTTTGAATAGGAACTTCCATCTGGCGCTGCATCCTTAGAAGCTGTGACTTCGCTTCTTTGTCTGCAGGGTGGTTAATCTTAATGAGGCAAGCACAGCAATTTGCTGAGCAGAGATATATGCTTATCAGATCCTATTACTGAGATGATTCTCTTTTATAATTATTTATTCTGACTTCAGTAGATGAAGCAATGTGAAAACACTTAAACCCAGAGCTTTCATCAAGAAGACACAATCTCACAGTCCTGTGAACAACTGAAAGCTGCTTATATGGAGATGCCTAAATATAATGATATGGTTGTCCCAGTATATCCTGCCAGTTAAACTTCCCATGCCCTTCTTATCTCAAGATAAATGTTCTGATTTAAAATATGTTGAGATGATCTCCATAGAAAAGAAGTATTTTTATACTGGGACAGCAGTGCCCATAGAGGGAGAATTTTATTGGCGTAGCTAAGCTAGTATAATTACACTGGCATAATTATGCTGGTAATTTTCCCTGTGTATACAAGCTATGAGTCTCCAATTGTGCTTCACTGGCAGAAGAGCCTCCTTTGTTGGAGAGATTCTTTAAATCTGAATCAGGTCGTTAATAAGTGCTTCAGCACGCAAGTCAGTGCCTCAAACTTTATAATGAATTTTACTCTTTTCCTCCCAGAGAATCTCAGTTTTTTGCCTGAAACAGACTGCACAAAAAAAATCATCCTCTGCTGAGAGAAAGCCAGCTCAGGAGAGAAAGCAGTATAGCGGTTATTTCATACGAGCATCATCAGTGGTTACATGGTCTTGTGGAGAGGGAGCTCTCTGTTGTGAATCAGCAAACATCAGGAAATCTCAGCAGGTGTAGTTTAGTTTCTTTGCCTTTCTTTTTCTTCTCCTACTTTATGTTTCCATAGACTGTTTTCCTCCTTGCTAATGAGATTTCTGTTCAAGTGGAGGCTACTCTTTGTAACTTGTAATACATATGAAAACAATACCTGTGTGTGACAGTTTATGAGAAGAGATGAAGGCTTGTACAGTAACCATGTGAAATGGCATAAGCAATTTGGACAGAAATATCTTCAGTGACAATGAGTCATCAGGACCATGATGTGCTGCCTCATGTGAAAGATAACCATGTCAAATGGATGAGGCTGTTAATAAAGTTACAGCCTTGGCTAAATATGGACAAATATGCTTATCAGTTGAACTGGAAGCATGCAGAATGACAAAATAAATGGCTGAAATGATCATTAGACAAAAGAAAGCTAAACAAATATGGTAATTACATTTTCTATAAATAGCAATGTAAAGTCACCAATCAGTGAGTTTTCTTTATTAGCAATTATTACAGAATGAAACTAATTGGAATTTACTATAGGTTTTACAGAATCACAGAGAAACTGATGGGAGTTAATTGGGACCAGCCTTCCTCTCATACAGGACTATTGCCAACACCCACTGTCAGCTGTGGCTTTGACCAGCCAAGTTGTGAAAATCCCTAAGGATGATGATTTTGCAGCATCTATGGGTATGTGCTCCAATGTGACCCTCCTAGAAAAGCTTTTCCTTATGCTCAATTTGAACCTCCCAGGTCACATCTTACGAATTTTGCCCATCGTTATACCATCTACCACTAGTGAGAAGAGTTTGGCTACATAGTCTTTGTTATTTCTTCAACACCTTTGAAATTGGTATGATTATTCACTCTATGGCCTCCTCTTCACCAGATAAAACAAACCCAGTTCTCTAAACTTCTTGTATGTTATGTCTATCCCCTGGACCATTTTGGTAGCTCTCTGTTGGATCAGCTCCAGTTTTGGGACCTCTTTCTAGAATTTTGGGGTGGAATGCATCCACACTATGACACAATATTCCAGGTGCGCAGGGGAAGACTATAATTTGACCTTCTGGACACACTCCTCCTAGTCTTCCTCAGTTTGTGATTTGCCTTATTTGCAGGGACAGCTTCCTGTTGACTCATATTCAGTTTAATGTCTACTTGTCCTTTTCACCAGGCTTCTCCCAGCCTGCCAGTGTACTGGTGATTGGCATTGTCCCAGCCAAGTGCAGAACATGGCACTTTTCTTCATATTCACAACATTTTTTGTTAGCCTTGTCTTCAGGTTTTTCAAGGTCCATTTTGGGTGAGGTGTGACACTTGAGAATAGCTGAGGAGAAGGTGTGTCCTGGTGTACTTCTGTCAACTCAACTCAGTCCTACCAGACTCTTCCTCTTGGTTCTTGATCTGCTGCACTTAAATGTTAGTTCAGGGCTTCAGTTTCATTTCCATCAGATCTCTGTGTAACGGTACTTCTTGAGAGTTTAAATCATGTTTTATAGGTAATAAAAGTTAACATTTTGTGGTTTAACAATCTCAAGAGATTTTCTTTTTCAGAAGTATTTTCCATATACCTAGATAAATGAATTAAATATTTATTATTATCACAGATACCTCGCAGTCTCAGATAAATGATGTTTATAAGCAGTGAGTGAAAATTTCTCTTGAACTGATTTCCTCTCGAACTGGATCTACTTTGTAGATATTCCTGTTTTGCACATACTAATACACAACTCTGGGTCCTGAAATTTTTCCTTTTGCCTTTCCAAGAACCCCTTCAGGAGCACAAAAGGATGTTAATATATGTGGCTACGCAGAATCCCCAATACTTTAGGTCTTACAGTCAGACTGCATCCTTAATTTCTCATTCATAAATTTCAGCATTGTTTTCTCAGGAAATTCAGATACTAAGGACATCAAAACCCTTTGCGACTCTTCATGCTGCTGCTTTTTATTTGATGCCAGACTACATGCGTGGAGTTGTAAAAAAATGATAATCCAATCAAACTATACTGAGTAAGCGACAACTTTGCCTCATTTTCCTAGTCTGCATTGAATAAGGAGAATGAATTACATCCTTGAAACATTACCTAGCAGGGAGGCATAAAGAGTTTTAATTTAGGCAACAAAGTTTAGCAAAGCAAGTCTTCCAAAGTTTATTTTTTTTAATGCTGTGATGAGGAAAGCCATTGCATATAGCTAAATGCATTTTTTTTATTCCTCTCCATTTGTCCTGTTGAATCTGGATTTCTCTAATGTTTCTTGTAGTATAGGAGGCTAAATAGTCTCCTCAGCTCAACTCCCACATACAAATCCTGCTTGGTCTAAAAGCTGCTAGGTGTGGGAGTAATTTACTTAATCTATCTGCCATTGTCTGGGCCAAGATTTTAGCACCTGTGCTTATTAATGAAATAAGACTATGTGAAGGGCATACCAATTGATCTTTTCCAGGTTTAGGAACAGTGTTGGAACATTATGAGCCTCTGTAATGATGAGAGCACAGTTCCATTACCAGACCTGACTCTAAACCTTCCTAATAAAGGAGCTGTCAGTTCTTCCGTAACATTTAACAGTAGTTTATGGTTTCTGCATTGGATCTCTTCTAAGGCTATTTGGGTGTTGATCATGTTCTCATAAAAGCCAATGTTGTGCTTTTCTTCCTCACAAGGGTTTTTCATGTCATTCTACATGACTTGCAAAATTGTGCCCCTTTATTTTTAAGGGCTGTCCGGCTTTTGCACCTCGCAGACAGATTGTGTTGGTTATGAATTCAGTCGGCGGCGATGCACTAAGATGTTCTGTGGGATAGTGTTAAGTAGCACTAAGGCACTACCACAGTCATAGGCAGGAGACCAAATATTCCACAGGCCATCACTTGGACCAGCTCAACCTTATTTTAAAACCACCTTACCCAATTCTTCTGTGGTGACCTTTTTAAGGGAAGAATTTTCCATTCAGATAAAGTCAGCTGAGCCTGTAAAGAAAGTTTACTTGTTCTGGGCAATAAAAAAAAATTCTCCAACTTTGTCCATTTATTAATAATTTTTCCCCATCTACTTCTTCTGTAACCATGATCAAAAAGAGAAACAAATGAAAAAAAAAAGAGATAAAGTTAGGATGAAACATACCCCTCAGAATCCTCTGTGTGGCCTGTTAGCCATACACTCATATGCTTTCTAAATGCACAAAATAGAGCATGTGCAGTTACACACATATATGTGTGTGCAACATTTTTATTAAGTGTTAAATGAAAGGAAGGAAAAATATGCCTCTGGTGAAGCTGTTGCATGCATTTATCATACAGGGTAAATCTTGTAATCCAAAGGTTTAAATGTTTGCTTCAAGTAACCAAAGAACAGCCTCTTTCAACAGCCACAGATTGCATTTGATCTTTCTTTCTCCCTGTACATCCAATCTGACCTCTCTCCTTTTCTGTTGATGTTTGCAGGCAACTATCAGAAAAGATAACGGGCTAATACTGCCAGATCAGTGTAACTGTACAGAATTTCTCTAGTCATCTTAGTGGAATGTGTTGGCTGTGAATTTGCTCTGTGGGGCTACAAGTTGGCTTGAAACTCCTGTCCGGGTTAATGATGCCCTGCCAGATCCATTGTGCTGAAGGAAAAAGTGTCCTTTGCCTTCCGATCTCTTGCAACGGAACAGGAGTTAGAAAAAAAAAAAAAAAAAGTTAATATTTGTCCAGTGGCTTATCTGCACAGAAATGCAGACAAAAGGGATTTGGTGCTTCTAGGGAAAAATTGCAAGTCAAAAAGAGAAGGTTTCAAGTCCAGAGCTGAACAAAATGTTCTCAATGTAACAGCTGATTCTTTAAAAGAAAACCAAAAAAGTCACCGGAACCCATTGATTTTGATAAAAGCAAAATGAGAAACAAGTGAAAAGAGTAAATTCTACCTTTTCATTTTACGTCAGTGCCTCCAAAAGAATTTCCTTCAATGTGACTATGTTAAACTTAGAAGTTAAAACAGTTATTTAATTATGTTTACATGTTTCTTAAAAATAAGCATATAACTGCACAAAAGCGTATATTATAGTTAACATACATATATTAGCATTGCAGGTATTATAAATGGAAAGTTTTTATTTCTTCCATGTGTCGTGGTGGTGTTTTCAAGAAACTATTTCAGACTGAAAAGGAAAAAAAAATATTTTACAGGGCTTGAAACTGCATTTCCTTTATACTAAGAGCACAGTATTATTTTTTGATATGTTGGGATTTCCTGTGAATGGAAACTCCATTTTCATTATTAGTTCTACTGAAGATATGTTGGACTACTGGCTTCTTGGAGCTAAATTAGCCTTTTGTACTTAATCAAAATAATATTGTCTGTCGTTTACTTTTAGAGAGGCAAGGTCTGGACTTGTACATCTATCTTCAAGGATATCCCTCTTTCCAATATAATTCTTCATCACAAATTTTCTCATGTGTAAGTATCGATACCTGGAAATCAGTATGATTTATATGACTGATTGAATACAAAATTCAGCTTAGACACTACACATTTGTGCAATTGGAGGTGCAGGTACATCTGGGACATCTATATCACAGGAATCAGTTCAAGCCTCCTGGAGCTGAAAGTAAAACATTTCTTAGAGGGAGATCAGATCTTTTGTTCATAAACTGCCACCTATTTGTACTGAAATAGAAATTTTGCAGCATCAGACCCAAAGCTTCTTAACTAGACTTGATTTTCATTCAGTTTATTCTTCAAGAGATACTTGCATGCCTCATCCTGAAGAAGTGGGAGTTCAAGGTGAAAAGTAAGGTGGAAAGTACCCAAATTGAAAATATAATCATCATCTTGGAAGCAAGTGACTGAGGTTAACCAATATCCCTGCTGTAAGAGTGACCAGGTTAGTAGTTATCTGCTGTACTTTATTTCATTTTTGAAATGAGAGGGAAGGTCACAACAAACACAGAGTACTGGGAGGGAGACATTTAGCACATTTCATGGATAATTTGGTCTAGATTTTAATCAGTATTTTCCCTAGATAAAAGCTCAGTAATACTTGAGTCTCTGTCATTCGATATTATGGCCCCTAATTTTTAACTTACTGTCTTAAACAATGCTTCAGAGCAATGCAAATTTTTAGCATTTAAATTGTCCAAATCATCCTGAGTAATTGATCTTCACCTGTGATGTACTTTTTATTTTATTTTAAACTTACTAGCGAATTCTCAGAAAACCCTGCTAAGCTTTGGCTTCTGCAGTCAACTTTAATATCTTCAGAGTGACCAGCCTAATAAAATTGGTCAATACTTATTGCATAAAGTAAAGGAACCTATGACTTGGCTCTGATTTTGTGGATGTTGCTATAACTCAGGAATTACATAACCGAAATCTACGGTCCCAGCATTAAAAAGCCACCCAACATGTTCTCAATCAAACATGGGTTCAGAATTTCATTTTTACTCTTTATGACTTAACATTTGTTTGCTGAAGTATAAAAACCTTGTTGTATTGAGCTATTCCCTGTTGTCTTACTGTAAATATTTCAATAAAGAGCCTGAACTAGCTTTATTAATTCCCTTCACAACCAGTTAGGAAAAACAGGCATTAGTAAGTGATTAAGATGGACGTCTGAAAAAAACAAATCTCACAGTCTGTAGTTGCCAGTTTCTTTCCAAAGTCTGTGACAGAAGCATAGGTAACTCAGTCAGACATAGACATCTGAATTACAGACAACCCACTTTAGGTGAGATAAGTTACATTTCCTTTCAAAATGAGCCTGAGTTGGTGTTTTATTTGTTTACTGGACAGGAGAAAAAGTTTTGGGTCCTGCTGGAGCAGGTCCAGAGAAGAGCAACAAAGCTGGTGAAGGGTTTAGAGCACAAGTCTTATGAGGAGTGGCTGAGGGAGCTGGAGTTTAGTCTGGGGAAAAGGAAACTGAAGGGAGACCTTAGCACTCTCTACAACTACCTGAAAGGAGGGTGTAGAGATGTGGCTATCCTTGAGCATCGTATCTAGACAGCTTTGGTGACTCAACCACCTCTCTGGGCAGCCTGTTCCAGTGCTTGACAATCCTTTCAGTAAAGAAATTCCTTCTAATATCCAACCCAAACCTCCCCTCTGCTGGATGTTGGTCTCTTCTCCCTGGTAGCTAGTGATGGGACATGGGGAAATTACCTTAAGTTGCACCAGGGGGATTTCAGCCTGGAGAAGAGTAGGGTCTGGGGACACATTATAGCACCTTCCAGTACCTGAAGGGGTCCTACAGGAAAGCTGAAGAGAGACTGTTTACAGGGCAGGTAGTGATAGAATGAGGGGGAATGGTTTTAAACTGGAAAAGCTTAGATTTAGGTTGGATATTAGGAAGAAATTCTTCACTATGAGAGTGGTGATTGCTATGAGATTCTGTGATTGCATGTTTCTATGATTCTGTGAAAATAGACACTCAAAGGGATTAAGAAATATAAGGGAACTAATTGTTGGCTTTAACCATGAAGTGTTGGAATGGGAGGACCATTCAAGAAGATGATGAGAATGAAAGGCTGAAGCTCTTTAATGCAATATTATTTATTGCATACTTTAATGAAGCATGCAATAGATAAATTTGGAGCTCTACAAAGTTCAGCTACCCCCTGACTCCCACTTTCAATATCCAAGCCCAGAATTCAGATCCTCAGGGCAGCTGCCCTGTTATCAACTAAACCTGGAAGTGTCTATAGCCTCTAGCACCTAACCTGAGATTTTTCTGTGAAAACCTAAGAATATGTCTGAATAGAGATTTGAAGAAGAGCATCCTCAGAAACTCATAGCTAGACATTTCTTTGCCCTATTCCCACAAAACTGACGAAGCATTCCTTGCAGTTCTCCCTTGAAGATCAGAATTTGATGGTCGTTCTCAACACATGATTAAGCCTCAGTTAACGTGACCGTAAAGTTGCTTCAGTTGCTCATGTTCTTTGTTGTAAATGCCTGAATGTGAATTGGATCTGGAAACCAACTTCACATTTCCCTTTCCCTAATTCAGTGACTTAAAATAAATGATGATGGAGAGAGTCATCCCTTCTCCTCTATTTTCTCTCCTTCCTCTTCTCTCCTTTCATCCTTCCAGTGCACAAATGAGTTTTAATTATTTCCCCTTCCAACATGGGATTGTTTTGACAGGTGTGTCTGGAATAACAGTGCTATCTAAGATCCCCCTCAGCCTGGTCCTGAAGGTACCTTATGTGAGGTGGGAAAGGTGAGTCCTCTCAGACAGGTTGGAAGTGCTCTCTGAACACTGTATGGGTGAGAAGCACCAAAATTACTAAGGAACTGGATGTTTTTTCCTGGGTAATTTTACAGAGGACAGTGCAGCCTGGTTTGACTTTGATTTTGTTTTTAAAGTACAGTGTTTATTTGGGCAACCTGTACATTTGGTCTTCCAAGGAAAAACAGATCACTGGAGACACGGATGGTCTGTGCGCTCCTGACCTTTGCTAATGGGACTGTGGTGGAGTGAGTGACCTGGCAGTTTTGCCACTTTCGGAGTTCTTTGCTCTGTAGGTCACCGTCACAAAGAGTATTTCTGATGTCAACACAGAACAAAGTTCCCTGTGATCAGCTGCCTGTTTACTGCAATTTCACCTATGGCTGAAGCTTGCTTAGGAGTGTAAGAAACTCCAATACAGCAGGATAGTGAACAATCTGGAGTGTAAGTCTGTAACAAGCCTTCTCCCATGCTAAAACAACAGGCTTGTCCTCATAAAATCCTCCTTCTGCCAGCCTTCTAGGCACCCTGACTGCTGGATACCCAAATTTCTCAATTAGCAAGCAGAAGTCTGTTTAGATTCTATTTTTATTTAGCAAACACTGTCTTCCTCACAAATATCTGCAACATCTGGCTTGGCTTCCCATATTGCACAACTCTGCACTGAGTTAACTAATTTGTGTTTCACTAACGCACACATTGACTAGAAGAAATCAAGGAGATAATCTGTCTTTTCCCTTAGAAGTGTCTTCCAGTGGTTAAACTTTTCACTGCCAGGTCTTTCAATGCTCGTTTTCTGTTTGAGGAAGCAGCTAAGCAAACACAGCTCTTTCAGTGACTCACAGCAGTGCATTTTCTTTAATTTTCACATAATTTTGCTGGCTCTTCTCTTTACCCTCCACATGTTTTCTTTCTATATGGTTTTTTTTTTTAAAGTGTGGGCACCAACACTAGATAAGTTGCTCCAGCAAAATCCTTTCCATACTCCACTGGTCATGCAACAATTTTTCATGTTTTTGCTAAGCTGTGAACTTCTTCATATTATTGTACAAATTTGAACTCTTACTGTCAAATGTTGAATTGGATTCTGTTGTATAAATATACCCCAGAAATTTTCTTTCTCTTCCTTGAAGCAGAAATTACATCCCTAAGAACCAGCCAAAGTATTTATAGCAAATAATTTATTTCATTAGTTTTATTCTAGCTGTTTGCTGTGTATTTGTTTACAACTTTGGAACTGCTTATTGCATATTTTATACATTAATATTTCAATCAATTTACTGTGCACAGGCTATCTGTGCCAACTATGTCTCTGGCTGTTCAGTTCTCTTGTTTAATCTAACTGGTATTTTTTTACTGAAAAATAGACACTGCCAGGGACTGCATACTGAATCAGACAGACCTTTGCTCTGATCTGTTGTAATCATTCTTCTATGTGTGCATCTATTCCTTGGAAAAGAAAAAAGGTCAGAAGATATTGGGTTGTTCTAAAGAATCTAGAACAGTTAGAGAAATAACGTTAATACAGCCCAAATTGTCATTGGCCGGATGAAACATTTCAATTCTTTGCAGCATGACAATTTTGAACTTCAAAATTTCAGTAAATGAAAATGAAATAATTATTGAAGGAAATCAAGAATTATAGAAATTTTGAAGATATTTACCATTTGTCATGTCTTAGGGCAGAAGTATACCACACAACACCAGTTATTCCAGAGGCATGACGGTTTCTGGAGTCTTGCTACTTTGTGTGTATGGCAAAACTTATTATATATGGTAGATGAGAAACAGACTTCAGCATAGCTACATTAGCCTTTGTGTGATATTTGATATCCTATGAGAAGAAAAGATTATTCCTGAGAACTATCAGAGGAAAAGTGATAAGTATTAAATTTTATGATAATTTCCAATAATTTTATGAAAGAGGAAATAAATAATTTGAATGAATACTTTTCTTTTCTAAGCATTTTCCAGCTCTAGTGTCTTCATTTTTACTAGGGAAAAACTTGAGGGCACAGCCAGATGTGTAAGCTGTTTTTATAATCAAGGTGATATTTCCAAAGGATCATGATCAATACCTGAACGTGTTTCTTGCTTTCTGGCCTTGGGTAGATCATCTAAGCTCTGTACCTTATACATTTTGTGTATGACGGGAATTTAACAGTTTGCATCTTCTCCTCTTTTTCTCCCTTGCTTTTTTTACTGTACTCCCTTCTCTAAGAAGGGATGCCTAGATTTATCTTACCTATCTTTCAGCACTTCAGATGTCTAAGCTATTTATGTATAGGCAAGGCAGAGGGCCACTTTCGGAGGGCAACTGGCTGACAAATGTCTGAAGCACCCTACATAGTACCCCAGAGACTGTAGGAGAAGCTTCAAGTGACTTTGGTCCTAAATTAGACTTCACAATTAAATGTCTCAAGTGAGGTCAGATGAATCCAGGCTGGACTGTTTTTCATTAATAAACACTACTTATCACAGAGGGTCCTGAACTCTGCAGAGACTACAAGTGAAATATGAACACTGACAAAATAGTAATAATGCTTATATCTAGCAAATGACAAAGCTGGTTTCAAAAGTGTGCAGATGATTTTTCCTTGTTTTTTATCATCGGAACAAAGACAAATCTTCTAAAGTGTACAGGTTCTTTTGCTATCAGGATCTAATCTTTAGAAGTACATCAAAGGTACTTAAATAAAGCCTAAAATGTCAACTTGACTGGAATCAAAGTTAAATAGACTCAGCAAAAAGGTTCTTGTCCACTTGTGTTTCTCAAATGCACTGTTCTTGGAACTGGAAAGGATAATTATCAGGAAGGCTTCCCCAGGTGACAACAGTTTGTCAGCTCTTTCCCACCTTTTTTAGGGCCACAAAACTTATCTTTTACAAATGAGGCATTCAAGGTTCAAAGGATGGCTCTTCAAAATTCTGTGAAGCCAGGTCACCTTATCACCACTCTCCCATTTGAGCTGCTCTTACATGGGTTTGCTGTAGAGGCTGAACATGCTGGTTCAGAGCACTTGTTTTATTTCTCTGTCCCTGTGTGCCCTGGGCTCACAGGGCTGTACAATAAAAGAGGATGATGGCAGAGCTCTTTTCCAGCAAATGTACTTTTGAGAGTTTCCCTGTTCGGAAAATGTTCTCTTGCAAATATTTACTCCACTTTTGACTGAACCCTAAAAACAAAGGTTCCAACCATGCAGGCTGAACTGGCTGGAGGCCACCTTGCGTTATCAGCATGTGTGTATTTAGGGGAAATAGGACATTGCAATGATTTACCTCTGATTTCTGACAAAGTGGGCACAATTTTACCCCTTAAAATGGCATGAAAACTGTTTCTCTCGTCCTAAGAAAGACATGATTTTCCTTTCTGTTTTAACCTGAAGTCAAGGCGATTCCTTCTTGCACTACAGAAAGCAAGCACAGCTCCATTCTCATCCTAGCCTGTCTCCCAGTGGTGGATGACAAACCATGATGGATCATCAGCTGTGGCAGAGACCTCCCCATCCCACAGGCATTTGTATCTCTCAGATAACAAGTCACACATATGCATGTGAGCACACATATGCATACATACATAAGAAACCTTTGCTTTGCTAAGGATGTTTGAGTTACTTGTTTAAGTTTGGCCAAATATCAAAGAGTTTAAGAAAATGCAAATGAAGGAAATCCATAACCAAACCTAAGCCCCAGGCTGCTGAAGTCTTTGAGCTGAAGTTCTCAAACTTTGCAGAAGGACTTGGATGTTTCCTATCTAAAATCAAATTGCTCTCATAAAATCCTTCCCGTCCCACCTGTCTAGACAAGGCCTGCAGAGCACAAATGCATTCTGTCCTACACAAACTTGCTGTCCTGTTCCTTCCCATGCACACACAAACTTGCACCTAAGTTCTCTGCCAT
Organism: Mesitornis unicolor; assembly: GCF_000695765.1. Taxonomy (NCBI): domain Eukaryota; kingdom Metazoa; phylum Chordata; class Aves; order Mesitornithiformes; family Mesitornithidae; genus Mesitornis; species Mesitornis unicolor. Next base: position 43,562 of record NW_010171498.1, read on the forward strand.
AATGGCCAGGTCGTTTCCCCTTGCTATTTTCCATGGCTGCATGTCATCACATAGAGTCACAATGTATATTGGTAGAAGAAAGGAAACAGTATAACTGAAATGGAGGAATTCTCCTCAGCAGAGTTCAGTCCCCACCTTTATCATAAATTGATCTATTGGTCATGAGTTTATACCATTGTCTGGGCCTCGGAGTCTAACACATCTGAAATAATAATACTCTTTTTTTTCTTACTCTTTGTCTAACTTTTCTATTCAAGTTTTGGTAGCTGAAGAGTCTTGTGTCTCAGAAATGAGGTTTTGCACTGGGCTTTAGATATTACTGAAGAACTTATCATGATGGGAATGAAGTGGCATTTGGATAGGAGAAACCAAAATCTGAAGATTTCATTCTTAGAAAAGGGATCTGCCAGAGCTGTTTGTGTGCTTGTTCAATCTTTCTTAAGTATTTTCGTCTAAGGTAATATAATAGCAAGAGGATGCAGTTTTATGGCATATGACTAAGGGCCTGCTGTCCTTAAAAATTATAGCTTTATGTGCAAATGAGCATAATTTCATTCCCTACTTATTTCTCTGTTTTTCTCTGAAGCTACACATTGAAGCAGTGTTTCTGTGTATTCAGAGAATTCTGCTTCTGCTTACTGGAAACCTAAGCTACTGCTTTCCAGAAAGAAACGAGTTTTAAACAAAAATGATATATGAGAAAGAACTTGACCTCTGCACAAATATCCTTGTCTCCATCTAGCTTCCATAAAGCTAGTGGAAAGCTTCTAAGGAGAGCAGTGTTGGATGCTCTTGTGTGTAAACCAAGATATATTGCCTCATAAGTTTTTCTCAGCATGTCTTATTTATTCAATGTATTCCACTGTCTCTTTCCACGGGGACCCTTGCAATCTCCTCTGTCAAGAATGCCAGTCATCAGCCCCCAATGGCCAAATTGCCACAACCATAATTGTCACCTCCTTTTTGTTTTGCTGTGCTTCCTTGCCTGCCAGCATCAATATATTTAAGACACAGCCTCTAAAAACAACCAGGTAGCATGTAGACAATAAGCAAGTATCTTTCTGCTTGTCTTGTTTTCACTTCTGCTCTCTCTCTCTTTTTTTTTTTTAATCTGAGTGCTTTGCCTTTATTAAACTCCAGTGAAGAAGCTAGGTGTTATTCCACTGGGGCAAAATTCAGCACAGACTGTGAGCCCTTCGGGCAAGGAATTGCTTTTCTGTTGAAGTGCCCAGCATATTTTGAAGGAAGAGTTTAGGATAATGACTATTGATGTTGCTACCACACAGCAGAAGACAAATTATTATCTATGTCTTGCAATTATTTTTTCCCACATTGCAAAGAAATAAACAAGAGCAGGGGATGTGTATGTATGTCATGTGGTACGATAACTGCACAATCAATTACTTGTACCTTGCATTTCAAATGATAGGCAATTGCTGTACACCCACTCCTTTTGTCTGATTACTTAATTCATTTACTTAATTCATTTAGGCAGAAGAGTCCTTGATGGTTCCAGCTGTCTGCCTTTCTAGGCTAGAGCTGTGGGCAATCAATTAGCTCCACCAGTTCAAAAAGCAGAAATGCATGCATGCAGCCTTCAAATCCTACTTAAAAGGTTAGTGCAAGCCATTTGCTACAGAACTCAAAGCCCAACCAGAGTGTTTCAACCTCTTTGCAAAGCCATCACTTCCATCTAGGAGTCTGAGAGCTGTTTTTCAATATTCTGTAGTAAGACCAGAGAGTGGACAGATGCCAAGGTGAAATGGCATAAATGCGCTGTGCAAAGACCACGGTGCATGTGTGCAGCACCTTAGGTGAGGTGGCTTTTTACAGGAATGTCCCACCTGGCTTTTAAGGTGTAGCCAAATTACAGGATGGAGAATCATCTTGAGAACACACAGTGAGCCCTGATGAGCTTTCCATCCTCAATGTCACTTTAGCTGGCCAAGTACGCCCACACAGGGACGAAAGTTGGGGCTGTTCAGCCTGGAGATGAGAAGACTCTGGGGAGACCTTTTTGGATCCTTCCAGTTCCTGAAAAGGTCCTGCAGGAAAACTGGGGAGGGACTTTTTACAAGGGCAGGTAGCGATAGAAAAAGGGACAATGGTTTTAAACTGGAAGAGGGGAGATTCAGACTAGTTATTAGGAGGAAATTTTGTACTGTGAGGGTGGTGAGACACTGGCACAGGTTGCCCAGGGAAGCTGTGGATGCCCCCTCCCTGGAAGTGCTCAAGGCCAGGTTGGACAGGGCTTTGGGCAACCTGGTCTGGTGGGAGGTGTCCCTGCCTGTGGCAGGGGGGTTGGACTGGATGAACTTTAAGGTCTTTTCCAACCCAAACCATTCTGTGATTCTGTGTTGTGCTTAGGAGAACCTTGGGTAAGGTAGAAATTTGTCACTCCTGAGCAACAGAACATGAGAAGTTTTTCTGAGCATTAAGACAAAGCTTTCTGAAGATCTTCCAGAACAGCTGGTCCCAATCTAAAGGAGCACTGTTCACAGGTTCTTCATTTCTAAGTTAACACCAGAGCTCTGGAGGAAGATCACTGTGAAAGTTTAGTTGTGTGTCAGCAATACAGGCGGTGAGTGTACAGTGTCCATGCCCAGGTGTTGGTAGCAGAGCAGCTGCAGGGTGGCCTCTGTGGGGAGAGGTGTGGGCTGCCCCATGCTGGACACAGCCAGTCCCAGCTGGTTCCGGCCAGCTACACCAGCCCCACCACAAGACATAGTTGAGCCCCTCAGTCAAGCTGAGCCACCAGGGGCAAAACAGGTTTCAGAAAGGGCAAAAGGCAGCACAGGCAGAGGAGGAGGAAGCCAAGAAGGGAGCAGCAGCAGCAGAGAGACTCTGAGGCTGGAGGAGGAGGAGGCAGGAGGTGCTGCAGGCCCAGAGCAGGGTTCCCCTGCAGCCCTGGAGAGACCCCGCTGGAGCAGAGATCCACCACGTAGCCTGGGGAAGGTCCCACGCCGCAGCAGGGGATATTTCCTGCAGGACCTGGGGCCGTGGAGAGCCCAGGCGGGAGCAGGTTGTCCCTGAAGGACTGCAGCCTGGGGAAGGGCCTTCGCTGGAGCAGGGAGACATGTGAGGAGGGAGGAGCAACCAAGAGGGGCTGTGATGGACTGAGTGCAGTCCCCATCCTCACCTCTGCACCCTCTATGTGGAGGGAGTAGGAAAGGAAGGGGTGAAGGTGGGCATTGGGAAAGGCAAAGAGAGGAGAATGAATTGGTTTTTTGCCTTTCTTTCTCACTACCCAAATCTATTTTAGCTGACAGTAGATTAAAAATTACTTTTCCCCAAGGACATCATTCACGGCTAGGTGTTTGAGGATCCTAGGATACAGTATGTGAAGACAGCCCAGGGAATTTAAATACCTACAGTGGGCAACTCATTATAGGTGTGCGCTAACTTGCCCTTTGGAAATGTCTGTCTCCACTGACTATAGAGGACCTACAGTCTGTCAGATTGAATCTGGGCCACCTTTTGGTATCAGTGAAAACAGGGCTGGAAAGTCACTTGGGACATATCTGTCTCTGCACCTCAAGAGTGTTCCCACAAAGAGGACTCTATGACTATTTGTAATCTAGTGTGATTTATAGCAACTTACCCCCAGCAGATATAGACTTAGGAGTGTACCAAGAATGAAATAGTCAGGAAAAAAATGAAATTGAAACTGTCAGCATTTTTGGAGAGTTTCTGTCTGGCTGATGGGAAGGAGGCCTACAATAGCCAGGCAGTAACAGTGACTCTGCTTTGCAGACATCTGTTGCATGAAAACATTCAATTTTCAGCCAGCAATTTGGCATAGCAGCGTCTCAACCCTCAGACATTGTTTATGACAAGGTGAATGCCTCCTTCTTTGAAAAGAAAAGCCTCAGATCCTTTGTGATACTTATTGGAGATTAATGCTTCAGAATTTCTGGGAGACCATTATCCCATGGCAATGCTTTACTTCATCAGCCCAGTATGTTTAAGGGTGTGTATTTGATAATCTTTTTTGATTTGAATTTGTCGTTAACAGCCCATGTCTGTGTAGAGAACACCTTACAATTACCCAGCACCTTTCATCTGGAAACCTTGAGGCTTTGCAAATATTAATAGTTATATTAATAATGAATAGTGCTAGTAGTAATGCCTCCTACTTTATAATTGTGGGAATTGAGATACAGAAAGGCTATTGAGTGCTTAAAGGAGGATATTTGAAGTTGAGAGCTGTTTAGAGGAGAGGAGCTGGTGTTGCTGTAATTACAGCATAATTGCATTGCTGGAGACACTCAGTGAAGACAGACTGCTCCTGTGCTAAACAAGGGAGTTGTTTTATGGGACTACGGTCACTAATGTCAAAAAACCACAGGTTTCTGTCTATGTTTCCCATTGGAGTATGGGCCAAAGTAGTCCAACTTTCAGATTATTCATATGTTCCAGTGAAATTGATAACAGAGCAAATTTCATAATTATAAACCTGATTTTCATAATTATAAACCTGATTTAAAGCTAAGTGAGGACTGTATTAAAGTATCAGGTAAAGAAAATCAGGCAGTGAATCCCTGAGGATTCACTGGATTGGTGACTGCTGGCTGCCTCACTGCAAATCTTCTAGAAAATGGAGGTCCAGAAAAGGGACCTGAGAAAGAGGTGGACTCTAAGTGTATAATTCCACTGATGAAAGCCCTTAGGAACTTCTGAGGAAAGCTCAGCAATAAAGCACTGAGCATGCATCTAAGCACTCCTTGAATAGGTTTCCATGAATGGGAGTGTAATCTGAGGGTGAAGGGGAGAGAAAGAGGTTCCAAGTACAAACCACTCCTGAGGGCAATGCAGAGAAAACAGCAAATGAGCAAGACAGGCTGGTGTCTCCGGTGTAGTCAAGAGGATGTTGGTGAGAGAGAAGGTCCTGGTCATCTAATTAATTGTTTGATGTTGGCATGGCACTCGGAGAATGTGAAGTGTTCCTGAAGTGCTATGTATTTAGTATTATTCCTACCCACTCATTATTGTATCAAGCACCAATTCAAACAGACTTTGTAGCACGTCTTTATGCTGTCTCTCCCTTTAAGAATTTCTCTGTGCATCCCTCATAATCTTCCTCTTCCCAAGCAGTTCTGTGGTGTGTGCGGCTAAGCTGCACATGATTGCAATAGGCTAAAGAGAGTAATTAACAGAGACCACATCAGACCTCTTGCAAAACACACAGTGTGTTTATTCAGCATCAGGTCGGCTAATTCCTAATGAAAGGGCACTGCACAGCAGAGTGCAGGACCCCAGTGTCAGAAATAGTTCCACTTAAATGTTATTTACCTACAAAAAGCTCAGTTCTAATTAGGGGCGTGGGAGCCAGCAAGGGTGAAATCAAAACCTCGCCCCAACCATATCCTCCATGCTGCTGCCCAAAAAAGTCTTTTAATAGACACATAAATGCTCAGTTGCATTTGGTTTGTATACTTTTCTGCTCCTCTGAACTTCCTCCTTTTGGCTGGGACTGGAAGTAGGATTGAATGAAAGATCATTACAAAATTTGGCTTTGTAGTATTTCCAGAAATCTCACACACACACACAGACAAAATAAAAGTTGCCTGATTTCACAAGATGCTGTAGAGCGTTGACAGCTAGACAAGATTTGATTTCCCATGCTAGGGTGGAGACAGTAGAAACTAAAACCTCCTTTGTTTTGTACAATATATTTGCAGTCTATTTATGATACTTATGTGGACCCTGCATCCTGTGGAATCTCATCATTAAAGTGTCTTTCATAAATATTAATTCCCCCAGCATCCCACTAAATGACAAGTGTTATTATCCCCTATTAGAGATGGGGAACAGAGACTCATAAAAATATTAAAATGCTTATAAGATGCAGACAACCTTAAAGGCACCCTGATGCTCTTGAAAATTAGGTTTAGCTGGCTAAAGGCTTTGACTGATAAGAGCAGCATATTCATATGGGGACAAGTAAAGGGTTATTGTACCTGACTACCCACCTTGCTCGTCTGCTGGCCTTGCACACTCTCACCACCAAAGCAGCGCCACAGGATGGACAGCCCTGGGGCATGCATTTCACAGCATATTAGGAGTTGGAAGGGACCTCGAAAGATCATCCACTCCAATCCTCCTGCCAGAGCAGGATCACCTAGACCAGGTCACACAGAAATGCGTCCAGGCAGGTTTTGAATGTCTCCAGAGAAGGACACTCCACAACCTCTCTGGGCAGCCTGGTCCAGTGCTCTGTAACCCTTATAGTAAAAAAGTTTTTCCTCATGTTCAGATTGAACCTCCTATCCTCCAGCTTGTTCTCATTGTCCCTTGTCCTGTCATTTGACATCAGAGAGAAAAGTCAGGCTCCTTCCTCCTGACACTCAACCTTTACAAAGTTATAAACACTACTGATGTCACACCTCAGTCTCCTCTTCTCCAAGCTAATCAGCTTTCAGCTGATGATAATATGCTTCTCATCCAGATATAGTCACCCTTGGAGGGAAGTGTCTGGACATGGTAGATCTGTAAGGGTGTGTTGTAGGAGATGGAGAGTCAGAAAGGGGCCAGATTCTTAAAGGTTACTAGGGTGGAAAGCAAAGGAATGAGTAAAAGAGCCTTCACCCCACTACTGGCTTTGGTCAGTTTGGTACTCTCTCCTGCCTTGTATCATGTCTCTGGCTGCTTTGTGCCCTCTATTTATAAACCAGAACTTCAGGGTCTAAGCATGCGGTTGCTATGCTAGATGAGCTAATAAAAAAAGTTCCCACCTGCTCCTGCAGGATTTATCCTGCGAAGGTGAATCCTGAGAAGAGGCAGGGTGCTGAGAGTCACCTGCCAACTGCTCGTAATCTCCAGGGTGAGAATCCTTGGGCCAGAAAAAAGCAGAGGACTCTTCCAAGCTGTCAGGAAATTTGGCAAGACGACGACTGGAATAACGAAAAAATGTACTGAATTGTGCTTGCACTTCAGACTTACACCTCTGAGCATGTTCATCACAAGGTTCATGATCAGGGTTTGAATAACACTTTTCTGTCCTGTAATCTGATAATTCCACTTTTATAAGCTTTTTTTCACTGTTTCTTTCTGTGCTAGAGACAAGGAAGTGTGAAACCTGGCAGTTCTCCTTCCCAGGATGCTGCGTGAACTTTCTCTTCAGTTAGTTATAAACCAGGCTGGTTCACCCACAGGTTTCGTTTTGAGTCTGAGCCCAAAATCTCAGCACAAATCTCAGACACCTGCAAATGAAAGTGTAAATTCATGGAAGTTAACCAGTTTTTACTTATTGCAGCAACATTCATGAAAATCCGGGAGTCTATGCAAGCGTTAGCCATGCGTCTCCCAGACACTCTATGTAGCGAGAAGTATAACATCTTTATCTTCAGATTCCTAGTGACCATGAATAGGACTGAGTCAGTTTAAACTCAGCCCAAATTGGATACCTGAAACCCATAAAGCTGCAAACAGCAATTTGACTGCCTAATCTTGTAGAGTTCTACCAGTTTAGCCTGGCAGTTACTGAACTCCCAGCTGAAACACCTATATGTGCCCAGGTGGGTCTTTTCCAAGACAGATGAACGACAAATCCCCATCCAGACCGCTGTGGTGATGCAGAATTATGTGTTTGGCCATCTAAATTCTTCCTACAGTCTTGGAAGAGGCTGGCAAGTGAGATGGGGTGTTGGTTTGAGACCTAGAGCCATGTCTGTAACTTCATTACCAA
>NW_010171498.1:51279-92842 GCF_000695765.1 Mesitornis unicolor
GGGAAAGAAAGGCTGCAGTCCCTTCTCCCCCTTCCTCTGCCTCTCTTGCAAGGCTGGATGCAGAGCGACCCAACCTCAACTTGACATATATTATTTTATTTTTGCCTCCAAATAAGTCACCTCTGGAGGAGAGTCCCATTACGTGAGGAATCACATCCATCTTCCCATATTTGCTAATGTGCAGCAAAGTACGTTTTCTTTGTTTGCAGCAATGTAATCTGAATGCAGCAAATTCAGCTGGAAATACTCCTGGACCAGAAGTGACACAGGCAGCCAGAAAGTTAGCATCTGGCAGACCTGCACCACAGTTTACAGAGGAGCATTTCCCGCACCACCACCACCCAAATCTACCTGTTACATAGCCAGGTGAGGATCCCTAAGACTATCTACAACATCGCCATCTCCTGACCTACGCTAACACTGCATGGTGCTTAGCCTGCAAGAAATAAGTAATTACACCCAAGATTTCTGGATCTGCTTGTTTAAATATAATTAAGAACGGAATTTCTCTCTTTTTTTTTTGTCTTCTGACATAGTTTGTATCCGATTAGCAGCTAGTTATTTGTTTGGTTTTTTTCTGGTAGAAGACCCCATTTACTCTTACGGGGTAGGTGGACAAGTGGAAATCTTTCAGCAATGTGTGGGGAAGAACTTCAAGAACTTCCAAACAGAAAGCCAGAGAGAGAGATTTAAGTCACACATTGAAAACCTCTGCCAAGTTCCTTTCTTCTGAAAAACACACAGTTACCCAGCACAAGTGAAACCTGTAGTTAGCCTGATCAAGCCATGAACATCTCTCTGTTGATTCCAGTGGGCTTTTGCATGTATGAAATGAACAGTCATCTCCATACCCTTATGATACTGCACTGGCGACATTAATTTAAATTAAATTATGAAATGATTGGCATTTAAGAGTTGTCACTTCTAAGCACAGCAGTGCTTCTGTTACTGAATACTACTGTGCCTCAGATTTTATGGTATTGAGGGTGTTGTTAAATGTTGCAGCAATATTGGCACTGTTCCTATTTGTCGACTTTTATCTGAAAATTTTTATCCATGACTTGTTATTATGCCATAGAATGAGATTATGTTATAGGTGGAATATGCAACAATGAAGGTGAGTATCTTTTTCTCCCAGTTATTTGTGCTCCTGTGGCTAGCACTGCTAAGCTCATCTGCTCATTTGTTATTTCCTCTGAAAATCAATTATTCCAACACCGTTTCTTTTCCCCCAACTCCTGTCATCAATAAGAAAAGAAAAAAACAAAAACCCAAACATGCTAAAAAAAATCCGTTGACTTTCTTCTGAATTAAAGTTTCATTTCCAGCCCTCGTTTGCTCCCCACTGGCTTTCAGGTGTATATCAGCACAGAGTCATTGTGAACAGCACACCATTTGTCCTGATGCAAAAGCCACAGAGCCAGCCAAAATGACATTCTCCAAAGCCAAATGGAAAGAAAATGACTTTGAAGCACAGGAAGACATGAACATACAGTGTTTCCTTCCACCCCTGTGGCTTTCAGTGAGGCACTCCCAGTGATTTCTAAGGAATTTTCATTTGGGTTTTCAGCTTCTTCTCTTTTTTTTTTTTCTGTCCCTTTTGTAATGTGAAAATTAAATCCTGTCATGGACTTTCTACAAAACATAGAGGAGTACAGTGGGTATGTTATGACATATACAGTCATGACAAAACCTTTTCCTTTCTTAGTCCTTGAGAAGATGAGATGATTCAGCCAGCAGTGAGCAGTAAGTTGTTCACAGGGACACTTAATCTCCCTGGCCCCCCCAAATCAGATTCATTCTTTTTCACCCTTCTTCTTCTGCACATGCTATTTGTCCTAGTAGGGGTGGTCTGCCCAAGATGTATGATAGCTACATGACTGAGTGCCCAGTGACAATTTTGTGTTGCCAAGGCCTTCAGGGTAGTATTTTTGTAGCATTCCCCATAGAAGTTGCACACAGCATTTTGAATACTACACTCCCTAAAAGTAATTTTGAACAAAGTGTTTATAACATTAAAGAACTTAGAGACCTCAGCTGAGGACCTCCTGTAGACCTTATTGCCCAAATATTCAAGAGAAAAGGCAAAAGGGCAGGAGAAAGAAGACCATGTCATCTCCATTTCATAGATGCATTGCTCATGTGTGAGAACTGCATGAGGAAGGAATTACAGAGCCAAAGTCTGAACCCACTCATTCAGACGACGAGTCCAGCCCTTGAAAAAAAAAATGCTAGTTTTCATTTTATCCTTTTACCTAGAATAAATCAAAGCAGCAATGGAAAGTACAGGTGCAAACGTAAAACCCTGTAGTGGTTCTGTTTGGAGAAGTGAGTGCAGAAGTACTTGATGTTTCAAATGCAAATACAGTTCTGCAGCTCAGCTCAAAAGGAGATAAACATCACTGTTCTGAGGAATTTAGCTTTGAAAGTCCAAGAAAAGAAAAGAAAAACAAGTGAAAGTTATACTCCATCACTCCAAGAGAAAGTGATTTGAAGTCATGGGGCAGGACGATACAAGAGCCCAGCATCTGCAGTATCACTTAAATCAGCACGATCTGTGGGTACTCAGCACCTTCAAAAATCTGGCCCTTCAGCATCTTTTCCCTTAATCAGGGATGCTGGAGCATTGCCAGTCGCTAAAAGGTTGGGTTAGGCAAAAGGAAGTTAGTTTAACTTGTTGAGTCAAGTGATTTAATGTAACTTGCTCTAGAGGGAGGCTTTTTTGTTCTGAAGGGAATCAGTTGCCAGTGGTTAAAATGTACTTTTGGAGTTTATATATTTAATTAGGAATTGGAAACTTGAAAAGGCAAAAGGGACAGAGGGAAACATTCAGTGCGTTGCTGCTTTGACCATGTGAGGAATGATTTGAATTTGTTGAGAAAAGATGAAGACGGTCTGGAAAAAATGTTTTCAAGACAAAAAGAAAAAGCATGTTATCTCATTGGTGAGGAGGTATTGGTCTGTGGAACTGAAACTGCTCCACTGCCTTTCTTCTACACCTAGTAAACTTAGTTGCTATCCTGGGTAAGTGTAGATTGTATCTACTATTAAGCACAAGTTTATTTCTTGTCAAGTCTCCCTTGCCTAGAAAGTTTCCTTGTGATTTGATGGAGTCATTCTTTGTTCAACTTGAGGTCTCTTTCAACTCCATAGCCCAGGTGCTCAGTCTCCAAGTTGTCTGCTTTGGAGGCAGCCTGGAGTACAGGGGAACCCCTGTGCACGATGGATTGCTGGGACAGGAGCCACAGAGAAAGGGAAAATGTGCTCCTCATGAGTTTTCTTTGCTTAGCTGTCTCTTGGGAAACTTCACACCAAGGACACCCCAATATACTAGGTCCACCTGAAACTAATATTTTTTTTAACCTTTGGTAAAACAAGGTTAGGACTGAAGAAATATTTTGCTTTTTCTGGATCAATTCTAGAAAAGAAGCTAATAAAACTTCACAGAAAGTAGCTCTGTTTTTTTCTTTAAAACCCTTATGAGGATACTTTGAAGAGGTTTAAATACCCTTTTAATCTCAAACAAAGCAGGGATTTTAAATCCGATATCTCATTTTGTGGGTGAACGCTATAGTCTGTAGGTATTCTGGGCTAGTACTTTATCATACACTCCTGTTGAAGGGCTTTCAGTTTATATCAAACTCTAAGTATTCATTTACAGTCATGTACATTCAAGACAGAGTCACAGCCTGCCATAAGGGCACTCACCCAGAAAAGAGCCCCAGTGAATTCCAGTAGCTCTTCTAGTGGCTTTTTAAACATAAAAGAGTACCACTTCAGAAAAAGTGGTAAACTTCTCAATCTGCACCTCTTCTGAGAAAGAAAAAGCCCTTGATTCAGGTAAGCTCCGAGCAGAGTAAATGAATGTCTTCTGCATTGCAGTGGGCTACCTTAGCATGGAGATGGCACAACAGGATCCCTTACCATGGGATTGTTTTGTGAAGAGTGCCTATGTCTCCTTGTTTCTTCACCCCACTCTGAGCCAAAACTACTTATGAGATCACTAAGGCAGGGATGAGAAGGATGTGGGTGAAGGAGTATCTTCTTCTCCAAAGCCCAGTGTAACTCTCTACAGGAAATTTTTCCTTTCTCTGTCTTGGCTGTGGTGATAATTTGGGAAATCTGAGAAAACAAAGTTGAGAAAACATACACAAGATGGTTTTCATCTTATTCCTCAGATTCTTGACTGAGCTTATCTTTTAGTTTAATATTGCAGGATGTATTCCTGACAAAACCCCACATATCAAAAGAAAACATGATGGAGTCAGTTAATAATTAAACAACGACAATTTGAAATACACTCATAGAGGGATCTACCTGATATCACAAGCCTTACATAGCTGATAATTGCACAGGCAAGCTTTACTTAATGAACAGTGATGCTTGAAAAAAAATCATGTTAGGAATTGTTGTGAAAGGTTTTTTTTAATAAAAGAATGTATGATCACACAAGCTCTTATATCATATCCTTTCCCACACAGACTCTTGCATACTTCTGGCAAAAGCATTAGCTGTTTACATTTCCTTTGTTTTCACTCCAGCAGCGTGTGACTAATCCTTCAATACAAGCACTTAGGTTGACTCTGTCAAAAATGGCTTTGGAAGAGTTTGCTGCTTGTTGACAATGATTGGGAATAAGAGAAAATCTCTTCCTCTGAAATGTAGCATAAATTGAAAAGTGTCAGAGCAGCTGTACAGGGTTAGCCGAAAGAGCTCTCTAGCCCAGCATCCTCTCTCTGAGGTTTGATAGGAGCAAAAAGACAAAGTATAAGCTATACAAGAGAGTAAGAACAGGGTAAGTATGCAGCTATCCCTCCCTCCTATCGGCTCTCAGGGATTTTTTGGCTCAGGCATTCCCTGAGTTAGAAATGATGTTAATGTTTAGACCTAGGTAAGCAGTATCGTTCAAAGATGGAAGCTGGTACTAGCACTGAAGCAGAGTCTCTTGGGCTAAAAGTTTGTCTAAAACTTTGTCTGTGCTCCAGCCACTTGCCAATTTATTGGCCTGCTGCAGTTTTCATGCCCTTGTAGTGACCTCATGTTTACTTAGTTTATCAGGGGAATTAAAAAAAAAAAAAAGATATGGCTGAGTCTATCCACTAAATTAATAGCCTTTAGCATAACATAGCCCTGGGCATGAATTAGAGTTGAGGATGAGAAAAACCCTCGCTAGCTCAAAACAAAAATTTAAGTTGTATAATGATTATGGACTAGAAAAGTGAAAACCAAAATGACATTTTTCATTCTCTGTTTTAAAGAGTTGAAATGTTTTAGTAGGGAAAAAAGCACATACAAGCATATATAAGCTGAACTTCCTGATTAAATCACGTCTTTCCAGACTTCTATGCTCCTAGTTTTCCATCAGTCCTGGAGAGTGGCCTCCTCTCTCAGGATGCCCTAAACATCTCTGAATAAAGTTGAAGTTGTCAGGATCTCAACTTTTCTTTAGTAACGCTTGCATTCAAAACCTCAGATGTCCCAGAAGAGTGCGTTATCCCAAGGCTGCCAGACTGGTGGCAGTCTGAAAGCTCTAAGGTCCCGGAGCTGGGGAGAGCATCCATCAAAGCTGCCTCCCTACACATGCACCTTGGAAACTCCAGCTCTGTAGGAGAGTAGAGCCTTCACTTTCAGATCTGTGTTTTAACCAGTAGTTCTTTGACTAACATTTGGGTTCTAATACTTCTCTACCAACATCACTTCTGCTCAGCCAAATGTCCACCATTTCCCTTCAGGGGGCTCCATTTTCTAAAAAGGACTCTAAATTTGAGCCTCTGGTTCTGCAAACCATTTGCAGACCCATACATATGCGAATGCCTGGTAGTAGGTATGTCTCCTACATGCTGAATGGTATATGGAGACAGGTTTAATATTCTTGCAATCATTTGTGGAGTACTCAGCTTATGATACAGAAAACCAGACCAGAGGACCAGAAAGCCATTCAAGTTTGAGGAATGTACATGCTTTTAAAGAGCAATCTGAACAAAGATGCAGAACACTTGCTCCTCTTGAATGACAATTTTCTATCAGACATCTCTCTTATTTCAGGCATTAAAGTAATGTTTAATGATAGTCAGAGAAGAAAAAAACTGATTTTGGGTTATTTATCAATTAGCATGTATTTTTCTTTTCTTCATTTTATGATTCAAGAAATTAAATGCATCTTTTTTGCTATTATGAAAAGATACAATTGGGAACAATTAAGGCCCCTGAATGCTGATTTAGGATTATATTTTGCTCTGACATTGATCGTTGGCATGACTTAACTTCTTTCTTCTCCTGTAACAGTGATCCATGGCTTTTATTTAAATGGAGTTTTGAGAGCTAGGGCGTGGAAAAGTGTTACAGAAGAACTGAGAGTCTGACTAATCACTCATGGATGGAGCGGGCAGGATTACTGGTTTCTATTCTGGCTCTGCCTTACTGCCGTATGTGGGCTTTACTGGATTCAGCTGATCTCTTAATTTGGTTAGTATACTAAAAATCTAATTTAATAAGAAAACAAAAAATTAGACTGAAAAATAGGTTGTTTATGAAAGCACCTACCTCATTCTCTCTTTTAACTTTGTCATTAGCCTGCTTCACCCTGCACTGTTAGCCCAGGAATATCTACATGTAAACCTCTCAGCCACATGTGCTTCTCAAGTGGTGACAATGCTTTCTGTGTCTATTGTGTGTAAAGATAATTACGGAGATATTGAATTTCCTGGCCTGGAAGGTGTTTGTGGTTTTTGTAACAAAGGAATTAAAGGACGAAGGCAACAGGAGGGCTTAGAAAGCATCCTGGCAAAAGCAAAAACATTCTGTACTTTAGAAAGCCTCTTTTTCCTTTTTCTTCAAGATGCAATTGCAAGTACATCCTCTCCTTGACAGCTCACCCTGCCCAGCAGCTCTTAACCATTCGGTGTGGAGGTCTGATACAAATCTCACTGAAATCAATAGAGATGCCTGCAGACCACACTGAATTTGGCTTTGGAGAAATGCGATGAATACAGCTCTTTAACATCTTAGCCCACATTGCTTTGCTGCAGATGCTTGTTAGGCAAAGCAGTCAGGGCAATGCTAATAAGGTTCTTTGTATCTTCTGCCTCTCTGCTTTGATGTATTAGTGAGCAGAGTGAAAATGTGCTGGGTACAACATCTTGAGTGGCCTTATTGCAGTAATTTATACCACTGTCAATCTCAGCTGAGCAGAGTCCAGCTAGTGAGATTAGGTTAGCTATAAATGAGGAAAGGATGGGTTAGTGGCAGGGGCTTTAACTGCGGTTTGAGAACCTTAGATTTAATTCTTGCAGCTCTTCTGTGCAATCTCAAGCAAATCATTTTGGATGTGAACTGAAAAGTTACTTACTTGGTCAAGTTCCAGTTGAGGCAGATTTTAGGTGTCCAAAGCCTCCAGATTCATATGCAGTTTATGTTTGGTTGTTTTTTAAAAAAAAACCTGCTGTGGTACCTCATAGCACATAGATAGCTTTTTCCATATGGGCTTGCCAAAGTGCCTCAGGTCCCATGTGATCACGCTGTAAATGTCCACAGGTGCCTTGCAATGAAAGGAGAGCTGAGCTTATTTCAAGCCTCTGGAGATGCTGATGATACATAACATCATGTAACAGAAACCTTCCTCTCCCAGAGAGAGGAGTAAGTCACCTCACCTGGGCTTGGGGACAGTATAGAATAGCAGGACTGTAGCTGAAACATGGCAACCTTTTACATTACTGTTATTTCATTTATCCTTCAGGGAAAAAAAAAAATCAAACAGGGTGAAATTTCCAGGGCTGAGGCAGCCTCATGTGTCCGTCTCAATGACTGCCTTCATTTTCAGAGGTGCTGAGCACTTGCGACCCAGCTGGTACCTGCAGCCTGGAGCAAGAAGATGCATTGTCCTGACAGGCTGATGTAGTTATAGGTGCTGGTTTTACTCCTTGAAATATCTGACAGAACGTGACAGTTTAACCTCTTTAACTTTGTAAGAGGCTTTTCTATTTAACCTTGTTACATTTTAGACATTTTTCTCTCACTCGGATGTGGTTTTCTTTACTATGTACCTTTCTTAGAAGTTGGGGATTTTATCATCACAGTTTGCTATTTCATCTCCTCAGAAAACTCAGCTTTGAAAGGGATGGGTACTCGAGTTCACCTTAAGTCGTGCCTCTTCCTGTGTAGTCTTCCTGAAAACAGGGAGGTTGCTCTGAGGGCAGAGCACTGCTCTTTGGGCATGGGTACAAAGCCACCATGAGGAGCAGTGGTTTCAGACTGCAGGGAGGAAACTGTGGCAGGGCCGTGATCCCAAAGACGATTCAAAGGTAGGAGCAGGACCTCATGTCTGGGGTGGGGTCGTGAATGCAAGAATTACTGGCCAAAAGGGTTCCGACATAGGTGTGGAAAGATAAATTAGTGATGTTCCATAGCTGCCTCAAATGTTCTCTGAAGAAGTTCTGGGAATAATTTCTATGAAAGGCATTTATCCACAGGGCACAGCCTAATTGCTGATTTGGGAAATAGGGATGATTCACTTATGTAAGAGACGCCCGTACTATTAGCATATAAGACGCACTGCTTATCATAGCTTTTTAGTGGCATCGTGCCTAATTAATTCATGACACCTTAATTAATAAGTATACAATGAAATATCCCCGCATGACCTAAGCATTATGGAGTAGGTTGTGCCCTACAGATTCTGTCTGTTGGTGTACAGGAACACTTCCCAGTTTCTATAGGAGATCTAAGTGTGTGCAAAGTTTAATGCTAACTGTCACTAGTTTTCTCTAAGGGTGATTTTAGCTACTGGAGAAAGGGCCTGAAAACAAATAGTGTTCAAAGACAGAAGTGTCCTCAAATGCTGAAGATTACTCATTCTACACCTTAGCTTAACAGATGGTTTCCATCACTGTAATGGGCAACACTGAAACCCAGCACAGAAATCTGATCTGAACATCAGCCAAGAAGTATCAAGATATTTGTGTCCGGATATCTGGGTGTCCTGGCTAAAAAGAATCCCAGGATACTAAAGAATTATTTACCTTTTTGAAGCTTCATATTAATGAAAAAGAAATTTCTACCTCATTGGGCTAGAAGCTGTTAGTAGAGTTGGAGTTTAGGAAATACTTGACTTTTTGGATGCACTTTACATGTAGATAAGACAGGAAAAGTCATGGGCTTGGAAGTCACAAGACCATGTGAGGTTTTTAAGATGTCTAGTGATGAGGACAGTGGGGAAGACATTATGGTGAATATGTAGAAGATGAAGGCTAGACATCACTGCAAGTATTTCCAGGCTGGTTGTGCTCTCTAAAGCATCTGATTTGCATCATGCACTACCCTCTCCTCCCCAGAAAAGTGAGAACCATAGAATCTTGCTTTTAAATCTCAGTGTCAAGTTACTGCAATATTTGCTAAAACACCAGTTTATGATTAAGATGTGCATATTCAGCTTAAGAAGTCTTAAATACATAATTTATCATTGTGTTTTAAAATGTTGACATAAATATTTTACTATTTTGTGCATTAAATGCTTAACAGCCACTCAGCAGTGTGAGGACTGCGATGTCACCTTGGAGATCTGTAGGTTCTTCTAGCTCATGTTTCTGATTGTGCCTAGAGTGACAAATCTTAACTTTGTTTTGAATGGCTTGAAAGTTTTGCCTGAATTCTGGAGTAAATTCTGAACAAATCTAGCCAGAGTTGTGGTATAGTAGGAAAATCAGAATATTTGGTCTTGAACGAAGAAATAGTACAACAGTTCCGGGTAGGTTTTGACGTGTATCTTTGAGTGCAATAAATTCAGAACAAAACCTGGGCGATGTGAACCTAAGCAAACTGAAAACGTCATGTATTCAAGGTTCTTTGGGTGAGATTTGCTTATTTTTCCTGCTTACAAAGAATTCGGTATGTTTTTGCATATTTGGTCAGTGTACTTAAAGAAAGACCAAACTAATACAAGTCAGTGCTCTTATTTTTTTTTCTTCAGGGATACTCTTCAACTCTCTTGAATTCTCTGGCTAGACCCAGGATTTTAGTTTCTATCCCTCAGGCTAAGGAAGATTGGATAGTTTAACCATGGAATGTATTAATACCATTTCTTAATCATCCAGAGCAATCACTGTAGGTTGTGCAACACAGAGCACTCCTTTTTTCTGCAGGGGCTGTGCTTACTGACAGCCAAGGAGAAAGCAAGGCTGCAAATCATATCCTGGTCCCCTTGTATGGAAGCACTATCATTTATCCTAAAATAAAGGCTCACCTTGGCATTTTTTATGATCATATGTGTGACAACATAGCTTAGAACCAGAGCAACAGAAAATATTGAGATACAAAAATTGCTTTTGTGTCTTGCATAGGAGAGTAGAAGAGAAAAGATGTTTTGGATAAGTACTCAAGAAATGTGGGCTCAGTTATGGCATTAATACAATATTCCTGTGTTGCTTTGGGCAAATGACTTTGAAATCCAATTCTCTGTTTGCAAAATGGGGGTAATACAGCCTCATAGCACTGTTGAAAGGATAAATCCATTAATATTTATAACGCACTTGGGTACTCCAGTGCCAGGAACCTTTATAGTTCCTACCGTAGTAATAACCTACCCTACTAGAGGACACTCAGGTTCATGGTTATTTTGGTAAGGACACGCACCAGAATGCCAGCAGGAAGTTGGCAGTGTCTTATTTTAAATTAGTTGAAAAAACAGGATTCGAAAAATAGTGATATATCAGCACTAGTCTTCATCCTAAAGAAAGGTAAAAAGTCGAACTAGCTGCACATCCTCTTCCAAGGGAGGGGACTAGTGCCTCCTGGGAGGTGTAGTTCAATGCCAAACAAGCTTATGGGGAAGAACATGAATAAAATTGACCAAGATCTATGGTTGCCTTGAACATCTTCAGTCATTCCATTAAATGTGGGCATTAAGATTAATTCCAAAGGCAGTATTTTGAGTTTCTTGTTAGAAAGTTGCACCAAAATCTTTGTTTATTGGCTTATTTGCTGTTGATTCCACTTCCCCCTGCCTTGATCTGCTTGATTTTAGAGATAATATCTGATGGCAAAATGACATGTTGAGGAGTCCATTTTTCAGTTTTCTTTTCAGTAGACCTCAACCCTTTCATAAAGAGATTTTTTTAAACCACTGGTTGTCTTTTGGCATTGAGAACTATACTTCTGTGATATCAAGGCCTGATCTGTAAAGAAGGTGAGATGAGATCAAAGGAAACTCTCCTTTACAGCTGTACAGTTGCAATTTAACCCTCAGTAGCAGGTGAAGGATACCTTTGCCCCTGTCTTACGCTACCTGAAGACTTCATGAAACTCCTGTATAATTCCTTTAAATATTTTATCACTGCTTGGAATGGTGCTGGGTCTTGTGTTTCAGCACGTTTATTTTCTGTGGGAACAGCAATCTGATTGCAGCGTACGTGTGTGGGTGGGTAGGTTATAAATTATAGGCTCTGAGCTCAGGTGCACATCTTGGGAGTGACATTTAAATAGTTGCATGATTAACAAACCCTTCTCCTTTGTGGAATGGTAAGCAACTCCTGTCTCAAGTTAGCTGCTTTGCTTCAGGAGTTATCCCCCATGGAGCCTGAACGACTTGATGCTGGAGGGGAAATATTTTTTGTGTTATGGATGTGAAGCCAACTGAATAGTGATCTATGGGATGATTTATAGTCAACAGACCCTGGAGGTGGGAACAGGGGGTACTTTTCAGGAAACATGTTCATTGCTTTGTAGGGATGTAACATGTAGGACAGACTGAAACAGCCTTTTGTGGCTGGGGTGGTTTGAGAAGGTCTTGTCCCCAACTCTTTGTTGTTGTTGTCCCTCAACTGGAAGCTGTCCTTATCTGGACAGCAAACATGCCTTTGACAAACTCTCCACTCCTTTCAATGTGAAGCCAGCAAGGTTGTTTTAAGTGGCCAGGAGCAGCAGGCTCAGCTATGTTTTTGCAGTGGATGCAGTGTGTTCATGCAAGAAGAATGGTTATTCAGGGTGGCTCAGCTAACTGTCCTGGAAGGCTGGTAATGAAGAGCTAGTAATTAGGCTAGATTTAGGGGAAAAAAAATGACCTCACTCTTGGCCACTTTAAGGTAGGTACTGCAATTATTATAGAGATAGGTGCCATATAAATATCTAAATAGATTAATGATATAATGGAGGGTTTTTTGTCATTATGACATCTTGAAACTGGCTACCACTGTTAGTCCATCTGTGTTACTGATTGCAGACCCAGGCCAAGAAATATTTAAGCAGATGCTTAACTTTAATTATAGAAGCAGGCCCATTGAGTTCAAGGAGAATTCTTGTAGTTTTTTTTCTAAATTAGGTGTGTGTTTAAATGCTTTCCTAAATATAGACCTAATCCAGTAGTTCCCTTAAAAAAAAACAGTGCCCAGCAGCCCAAGAATAAAAGGCTAGAAAAATAAAAGCAGAATGGTTACAGCACTGCAAAAAAGCAAATCGGTGTTCTGATCAATTCTCTTTTGCAAGTGATCTCATTGCAATTTTACTGCATAATCTGACTGGATTGCTCAGATAAAAGAGATGCAGACATGTTTATCAAGTGTTTCTATTTAATGTTCCAAGCACCAGTCTATTGCATGTGTGCCTGATTCTGGAAACCTTCTGTTCACAGAATGTTAATTGGTTTTCACAAGGAATGTGTGCACTGCCTCCTCACAAAATAGAACCAAATATTTATTAGCAGTAGGAAATAGATTGTTTTATGTGTGAATTTTCACTGGCAGTGTTTGTGGAGAAGGCACACATGGTAGGCACCTCTCTAAAACCTTCTTTTGATACTGTTTGTTGGATCTTTCATTTTAGAGTTGAAAAATAAAGAAATTAAAAAACCAGAACAAACTGGGCTGAATTTAAAGGGTCAGCACCCCAGGGTAAATATGGCCTCAGATGCAGAGATGATAGGAATGTACTTGAATACAGCAGTTTGCCAACACTAGCATTTCCAGGGGTGGTTTTCATGCAAAAAATATATTCAGGTAAATAGCTCCCCGAAGAATATAAATTCAATCAGTGCAGTGTTGACCTAATAAATAGCAAGTTTAAGTGAAAATGACTGGAAATTAAATAGGATTAGCATAAACTGACTCATGTCTAAATTCATAGCTAAATACTGAGAAGAACAAAAACATGGACAAGGAGAAATCAATTGATTGTCAATAAATGAAAAATATTTTAGAGTGATTGAAGCTAATTATAGTCAATAACAGATTATAAGTAACTTTTGGAAACAGTGTTGGCATTGTCGTCAGATAACTGATTGGTGAGTAGAGGTTCAAGTGTGATCCGTGTCATCACAGTGTAGTTGCCTACATCTAGCTGGACAAACTGCCCCCTAAACTCTTCCAGCCAAGACTTCATCAGCTGCACTGGAACAAGATAGGTAGTTTACATACACATTGTAATGTGGTTTGATTCCCTTAGCTTTAAACACTACAAGGTTTGTAGTAGAATCTACATCTGGTTTTTTGTTTATTTTTTTTAGGGGGTGGGTTCCCAATCTGATCTGTGGAAATTTACTAAGTGTAATTAGTGGGTCCTGACAGTGACCCATTGCATCCTAAGGTAGACATGGGGTTTTGGGTGGACTAATTGTTCTCTAGACTGTATTTGGCACACAGATTGGAGTTCCTAAACCTAATGAGGGATCAGTTTAGATGTAGACGTCATTGTTGTACATACTTCAGCTTGGGTGACAAATTCCATCCTTACAACATGGGGAAAGGCAATCTTGCTCTAAGACAGGAGGACCGTTCTGACACTTTCCAGTCCTTTCCAGACTAATTTTATCCTTTCCAAGAGAAACATTCAGGTAAATAACTCCTACCATAAATAAAGCTTGAAGCATGTTGTAGGGTCTCAGCTCCAGGAACAAAGCATTTCTAAAGAAAATCTCAGTTGAAAATGTGAAGCCAACACACCTGGAGATAGAGAGATGTCAGAAATGCTAGAGCTTTTCAAGCAGTTACACTTTTGAATAAGCCCTTACCTTGAGCTTTTACCATTTGGCACTAGTAGTGCTGACATCCCTAATCTTAAGGATTTAAATCTTGGCATACAGCTATGGCACCTGAGGAAGTAGGAATAAAAAACCCAGGATATGGAGGCTCCATGGAGGCCCAGGCTAAAGGCCCAAGGGAAGCACAGAAATGGCTTTCTCTTAGGAAAGCAAAGAAGCAGCTATTGTTCAACAGGGGGGAATACCTCCTCTTCTTTGTTTCTGAAAGGAGATAAAGGCAATGGCTGAGCTCTGCTGCTGAGATTTCTGGGGTTGTAATGTTTTAGCAATGGTTTTATCCACAAGGACTAAGGTGGGAGGGCAACTTCTGATCTTGCACAGTCACAAAACTGATGCCACTGCTGTCAAATGCACTTGAGAACTAAGGTGGGTCTTTTTATGGGTTTGAAGAGGGGACTCATGTATTTTCCACCCAGATAGCCATTGAGGTGCCAACTGCTCTTTTGCTTTCCACTCAGTGGATAAAAAATAGGTAATTCACAGGGTTTTATCTGACTGTAGCACAGTAATTTTCCATTCCAAAATGTCAAGAGATTCTTTAGCATCAGTAGGAACAACCTTCTCAAAATGGGTACAAATCAGAACCCTGGAAAAGCCTGATTCAGAGAAAAATCAAGGTCTCAGCTTTCCTGATTCTGTGAGTTGAATAAACTTTCTTCTTTCCCTTTCTGAAGCTTCTCGACCACGTTAGTGTAACCATTTTACAAATTCTCCAGTAATGGTACCTTATCATGGACTCCTAAGAAAATAAAAAATATTTTACAAGGAGGCAGTGTGGTAGTTGTAGCTCATAAGGTAGTTGAGGCTTATAAGAAGAGCGCTGCACTGCCAATGTCCATAGTGTATGTCACCCTTGTGTTCAGGCTTAGTGACATCTGCTTACATCAGCTGAGGCCATGCTCCTCACATGGAGAAAATGTTGCAACTGGAAAGAGATGGCTGAATGGAGGCCCAGGGTAATAAGGGTACATGAGGACAACCAGAGTTCACTGAAGGAAAGCAGATCTCAGAGTCAGGGCCCCATATACAGTGGGGTGAAAAGCCAGGGGAACTAGTGAGGTGGAGGAGGCTGAATTTCTCTTCAAAGGTGCTGGCTCCAAGGCATGGGAGAAGAGCCAGCGAGAAAAGCAAGAGAAAAAGGAGCAAGACTAAGAACTTGGCATGAAGAGAGGGAAGGAAAGCTTGAGGGGAGATTTTTCTGCTGTTATGGATCCTGTGATAATAAATCAGATTCCTTTAAAAAAAGAGGGGAGAGGATTATTGAGGAAAAGACTAGTAGTGTAAATTGGAGAAGAAAGAAGACTCTAACAACAGGCGAGATCCGCAGCTTGCTCAGATAAGCTGTGCAACAGCACTCCTCCCTGATGTCCAGCTGTTGCAGGCAAGCATGGATCATTTCCTCCTGTAACTTCTCCTTCTTTCTGGAGTCAGCAGTGGCTCAGATGATAGCATGTTCTTCTCTCAAAACCCACAGAAGTACCTCAGAGCATTACTCACAGTCCTCCATCACCTCCTGCCTCATCTTTTGACCTTGAGGATAGGAATGACAAAGGAAGGTTTATCCCTTTAGGCTCTCCAATGGTGTTTCTTAGTAAAATATTTTTGCGGCTTCAGGCTTTATTTTGTAAAACAACTTCTTTTAAATTTTGAATTGGAAAAATTGCAGAAGCAAAAGTGGAGAAAGGCAGGAAAATTGAAGAACTGCAATCAGCAGGGAAGCTTCCTCTCCCATAATATTTTCTTTCCAAAAGAGAAAACAGCCACAAAAATGTAAGAAAATATTATCTCTTAACCTACTTAATGACGAGAACATTCTTCAATGATGAGTAATGTTTCTGAGGAAACCTGAATGAGGAAATGATGAAACTTTGATGCAATTTATGGAATTGCTGGAAAACTGTGAAACAGGACTAGTCACTGTCAGGCAATGGAATTCTTGATTGAAAAGAAATAATAGTTTAGTAATGGATTAATTGTAATTTCTGCATATCCTGTTGGCAGAGCAAACCAGATTTTGTCTCTGATACAGAGCAGAAGGAAGGAAAAAAGGAAACTGTCAGATGGACCTTGATTGTGTTGTAAAGCAATGAATAAACTGTAAAATGTAAACTTAAGCTAAGACGGAGTGACTAATCTAAGCTGGGCCTGTAGACTACTTTCCGGATGACAGAGAGAGAGGCACCTTGAGAGGACAGTCAGTCCCTTGTCTCTTCATTGCCCATTTGAACATGGGAAGAGTTCCTCTCCACTGACCCAGGAGTCAGTCTTCTTGCAACGTCATGGGCAGTCACCTGAACTCAGCCAGCTTTGCTTTGTCCTTCCATTCAGTTCAGTTATTCCACACTGATTACTTTGATGAATATTTTCTGAAGGCTTTTCATGTCTTGTGGCCTCATTTTGATGACATTTCTGATGGATTCTGGAAAAGTAAACTCTCCTCCTGATGCCTGTAACTGACTAAACATGCTGCTGCCTTTGGTGCCAGTTCAGTTTCTTCCTCAAAACAAAAATGGAACATAAAAAAAATAAATATCTAAATTAGCATTGCCTAAACATTTATTCTTGGCCTTACTGAGGTAAAATCATCATAAGGAGGGCATCATGCCCCTGTGTGCTCCCACGCAGTTGCAGCAGTCAGAGCAGATTAAATGCAGTCTGTACCCCACCAGGTCTATTGTTAGTAAAGTGGAAGAAACAACCTCTCTTTGCTGATGAGAAAAAAGCTTCTAATTTGGTGCACAAAGAAGAAGGGTTATTTTTTTCCAGATGCATCTTGAAGGAAGTAAGTGCACTGACAGAGCAAGGGAACTGCAGTGACTGCTGAATGTTATGGGATGTTTAGCACAAAAGACTCAGCATCAGGTTTTTTTCCAAGCTCTGTGGCACTCCTGTGCAACTTTAGAGAGATTCTTCTGTCTTTAGAGTGGGACAGTGGCTTTTAGGTTGTGTCCACTGGCTAAATCAAGGATAACTATGAAGAAAAGTCTTTTCAGAAAGAAAAAATTCTCTACCTAGAAGTCAATGTTTCCCTGGGGAAAGGTTTGGGAGGTTTCTAAAACAAGAGGGTTGAACAATCTTAAAGAGCACTGTGAAGTCTCCTTCTTGTCACTGAGATTTCTTTCCTGATTTGGTTTGGCTTGTAATGAAGGATTTGCCAGAGAATACTGAGCTGTGCTCCTCAGTGGTTAACCAGCAGGGATCTCCCAAAAATCCAGAGCTTCTGTGACTGTGATTATAAGCAGAAGCAGAACTTGGGATCTTGGTGCTGTTACCTTCTGGGACTATATCAGCTGGGAGAAGGCACTGCAGTGCCTATTGGCATGTAGATGTGAATAAGGAATAGAATGGACAGGACAAAACTTTTCATTTGATTTTGTATCTGTGTGCTCTAACTAGATGTGTTATTTCCAGGGGACTGTTCTGCTGTTGTTCTGCTGTTGCCTTTGACATGTTAATCAGCTCTAAGGATGTTTTCATTCATTAAGTCTTTCCGTCAGGAGAAGCTTAATTGATTTAAAGTATCCAGATGTAAATAAAAATTCTGTTCTGCTTAATTTTTAGGATTGGTAGACCCTAAAAAATAAATACCTGCTATTCCTTTCCCATATTGCTCTCTGATTCTGTTCTATGGCTGAAGAATACAGTTAGCATATGATCTCCTCGCAGTTTTGTGAAAAAAATGCTCAATACAAACATATTCTTAAAAGTCGTGTTCTGCATTTACTCGTTATAGAGCAACATATTCAGGGCTGAACAATAAATGATGTTAACAGGTTTTCTTCTAGACCATTTTCTATGTATTGGTATAGCCAGGTAAGACCATTCCTCTGGAACAGCTATACCGTTTTATTGGCAGAGGACATGTGAGACTACATGGCACCTCAAGCCAAACTATCAGACAAGAAAAATGTTTGGCAAGTCAGAGAGGAGTATAGAAAAGGAAGAAAACTACAAAAAGATAATGTAAGAGAAGTTACTTTATTTCTTCAAGGCATATTATCTTGACCTGGGAAAGTGGTGCCTTTGTCTGCACAAAGACAATAGCAATATGAGATTTTGGTTTGAGAGCATTTGTTCCTACCTTTGGGGACCAATTTAGGAAGTCAGAGATTCATGGTAGCTGTAGGACTTTTATTTCTGTCCCTCTGGCTTGGGAAACTGTACCTCTCCACTTGGATTGCACAGAACCCTTATAAGGCCAGGTCTTTGAGATAAGAAGCCAGGTTTCTTAAGCTATCTAAAAGGTTGTGTCTCTTTTGCTGCCTCTGTGCAGTTCTTCAACTCTGTCTCTTAGTCCTTCAGTAAAGACTGCCAACAACTCCTGCCATCTGCTTCTGTTTTACCTTTTCACTTAGTGGTTGGTCCCTTCTTACTCTGTTATCCCAGAACAAGATTACAGTGGTGCCTTCTGAAATGAGGTAACTTCATTGATCGAGGAGAGATTCTCAGCACCTTGGTGCAGTCACGACCTAGAGTTAGAGAAACACTGTGGTGGACAACTCGTCCTGGGAAACAGGAACACTACCGCATCTTCTCCAGGGACCACCCATTCTCATTTCCTGAACTGAAGAAGACCTTTTAGCACAGCAGACCTTTGCTCTGGGCTGGCACCCACTGATCTGTGCTAAAATCAGATTGAAAGCATTCTTTTTCCTGTGTGCAGTCTCTCACTCAAAAACATATGTGAAGAATATGAACCAGCTTTTGGATTTCTGCTTCCTCTCAGGTGTCTCCTTAACACTTTTAGAGACTTAGGACTACTGTGGCACACTGTAAGGGTTATGCAGACCTTGCACCCACTGGAAACTAGACTAAACTTCCTGCCTTAAAGTGAACAGCAGATTAGCCCCTTTAGCAGGACCTGAGTTATATCCATGCTAAGAAGTGAAAGTAGGAGGCAGAAACTTTCTATGCACCTCAGCATTTTTGCTGGTCAGCTTATAGGCCTGCTGTTGAACAAAACACAGCCTGTTACTACTTGTTAATAAAGTGGCAACAGTTTATTGCTGTGGGAGTGGCTGAAAAATGCTTCCTGTCTCCCATGGCAACCTCGAGCTTGCACGGAACAAATTGCGAGCAAATCCTGCTGTACCTATTCGTGCTCTTTGTGATTTGCCACTCAAGCCTGCTGCAAAACCAACAGGAGAGAAATGACAACAGTGGAGCGTGCTGGCTCTGACAGATGCACATTGTTATCTCGGCAGTTGTTATTCTGTGGTTGCCTCTTCCTAACAGTTGACTTTGTGCTGCTATCATGTATAAATCTCTAGTTCCATTCAAGGGTGGAAGTGGTAGAGCAAGCGCTAACTGGAAAAGAACAGGTGACTCATAAGCCTAAACATTCTTCATATTTAGCAGGAATAAATATTGATGCTAGAGAGATTTATATTTAATAATGGTTAAAAATTGCAGTATGTTGGAGAGGCACTTGGTTTCTTGTGCACTCTGGACTCCTATTGACTTTAGAGGTAGTCACAGGGGTGCAGTGGATGTTGAATTTGGCATTTCTGAATTATATTCTGTAGTCCTAGGGATTTCTGGGAAAGGGAAAAAGGAGGAAAGGAACTGCCTTTGGAATATGCATTGCATTCTTCGGCAATAACTATGAAGGGAAATATTTTGCTATGATTATACACTTTCCATGAAATTAACAGGCCCGGAGTGACTCAATTTTCTGGTGATTTCAATCTGATTTTTTTATGTTATAAAAGGATAAAAAGATATATCACTGGTCAGTGGCATGCTTAGCCAAATTCCACACATACATACGTGCATCCTGATCAAAAACTATGCACTTTATCAAGTAGGAGGCATTAATACTCGTCCTTGCCCATGAAGAACAAGCCTAGGGGTGGCGAAGGACGGCCAAAGACTAGCGCGGCTCCCCAGCTCTTCTGGGATCTTGCTTCCGCGCTCATGCCTGTCCCTGTTGTGATGCAATCTGGCAGCTCTCACATGTCCTTGCAACAAGGATGTACCACTTTGAGCTTTTTGCGAGAAAGGAAGGAAGACCTCAAATAATGAGCTCAGACTTGCAAAGGAAGAAGGAAAATATCATTTACAATTGTCTGAATTGTTTCATAAATTGCAAAGGCATTTGTGCTTTTCAAAAGGAAATCCCTCAAATCCACTGGTGTTCAAACCATGGGGTCCAGTTCTTAGGTGACAAAGCTCCCCAGCAGCTATATAGGTTATGCTTAAAAAATGTGACATTTGCATCCAATTTAACATAGCCACTGGGAGAGAACTCATTAAGAGTGAGTGAGTATTTCTGAAAACAACAAACTAGGAGAAGCAGTCTCTCCCTGGATTAACTGTGGTGTAAAAGAATATACAGAAATTATATAAACTCCATTCATTTAAAAGAGATGTGTCAGAGCCAAAGCGCTACTTACAGGAGGGTTCACTGCAGGAGCAGCAGGCAATGAGTCAACTTATTTGCAAAGATGGACAACTCTGGCTCCCAGTCCCATGTCCCCATCACTATCAAACATATTTTTTCTCATTCTTAAGTCTTTCAGCAACAGCTGAGCTGCTTCAAGCATTGATCTGAAGCCCAAGGGAGTCCTAGTGTAATATATATTCTAGTAATAATAGTAGTAGTAGTAGTAGTAATAATAATAACAACAACAACAATAATAAATCCATACTAATTGCCATTTAACTTTCCTCTTATTATTAGTCAGTAACAAAACACTACCATTCTCCCCTAAATCCTGCATAAACAATCCAGTGCAGCCTTGAAACATAAACATCCACTGACAGATGAAGCAGATTTCATTAGCCATTTCCTATATGATAAATATCCTGGCGTTATTAATGTCCTGCTAAGTAAATACTAACAGTGATAAAATGAATACTAAAAAAAAATAAATAAATCATTAAACAGTAGTATATTAATGTGAGTGGCAATGCAGTTCATCTATCATAGGCAAATACTTATCTGTGGTCAAAATCAACCCAAGACGAAAATAAATTTGTAAAATATGCTTTATTCTTTCCTCACTCTAATATCAGTTCTCACATTATTATGTCCTCCCTGACTCTTTTTGATAGCCAGAACAGTAAGTGAAGACATGAATTTTCTTTTTTTCATTAGTTTTTCTGCTAAGTACAATCCATGCAACAGAGTCTAAGTAGTGTCTGCCCTGGGTAGCGTACAGTTTATATAAGACAGAGAAACAGGATTGGGAAATACAAAAAATTAATTAATGTTTTTTAAAAATAATATTAGTGATTTGTCCTTTTATAACACTGTTTATGAAATCCTACCATATTAAGCCTCTCTATAGCTCAGACTAGCCTCACTCCAATGTATGCTTATACTTGCTGGCCAGAAAAGTTTTCCTAGAATACTCTTATTAATTTTTGCCATCATTTACATGAAACCACCTGTTCCTAAATAGTCCAGACAAAGAAAACTCACATGGTCTTTATCTGTGATGGGGATGAGTTAAGAAAGGACCACGAGCCTGAATGGGAAGGTGGCTGGATGCTACCAGGATCATCCCTCAAATCTTTGTTCAGTTTTCTCTGGCAAATCTGTTTCATTTTCAGCAGGCTCCTTCTGATATATAAGTTGTTTGCCATTTTAAAATATGCAGCCACATTTAGAGCTTTTGATTAAGTCAGTGTCCCTTAGCACTGGATATAGGACCCTATGGAGATACTGAGCATTTCTGGCATGAGGCAGAAAAGTGCAAGAGACTTTGGGGGACTTCCAGAGAAATGCAGCTGAAAACATCAAAGTTGCTTCTCAGCAATTCAAACCCATTAAGCAACACCTGAAAGAGGAAGCTCACCTAGAAATTGCAGTTTCCAGAATAATCTTTCTTGGTTTCTTTTGCCTGATCTATGAAGCAACAGCCCCACATCCAGTCCTCATTTCTAGTAAAAGCTCAGTCTGACTCCATGCATGGAACAGAACTTTTGCCCCTGACATTGGCAGGAGATAACTGGGGCCTCCAAGAACTTCATATGTCTTTTGCAATAGATAAATTATTATGGCATTAGCCACACTTGTTACCGACTCTCCTGTGTTGTACTTTCACCTTTCATATTGGAAACCGAATCTTTGTTTGTTCTGTGACTAAAGTGTAATGAAATTGCTGTTCAGTGGATAGCATTTGCCGTGACTGACCAGATGTTTGCCTTCAGTTAAACGTGAATAAATATTGATAGGCCTAATCCTAAAAATCACAACTGCAATAAATTATAAACAGTACGACCCTGTTGTTAATGAGTTATTGAGGATCAAGTACATTTATACTGTTTAGATATAACCAGCTTCCCTGTATACCTTCTTTTCTGCAATTTCTAGAATCTTAGCTGTCAGTTTTGCTTTAAATTTTTTTCCTATAAAACACAGTAAGAAGCAGTGCAATGTCCTGCAAAGAAAATGCATTTAAATTATGATAATTTGCATTGAAATCTAACAACAGCTCTGCTTTTCCTTGTCCTGGTCTTACTGTGCCATTCACACTTGTTAATTTAATAGCCAGCATCCTCCACCAAAGTGAATTACAAGGAAGATATTGCATTCAAGGACCAGCAAGAGTCCCAGATTGCACCCATTTCAGGAGCAGGTGTTGTGGGGTGCATTCCCTGGCTTAACTGGACCAGGTTGGTGTAGCTGCAACTGAAGACTAGGGGGGTCTGGAAAGATGTGTTGTGATGTGAGCTCTAGAAACCTTTCCTTAGGAGTGTGGAACAGTGACATGAAGAGTCATAACATGTATGCAGCAAATGCAGACTTAGTATGAACATGCTGCTTTTCTTGGTGAGGCTGTAAATAGTGCTTAATTGCACTGTTTTTTTCTCTGTGTTTCTCTGCACAACTTCTAGAATCACCCAAGAGCACACTCCAGAGCTGTGCTTCTCTGGAAAGCTAGGAGCAGAGCCAAATGCCTATGATGTGAGGTGTGCAGGAAGCTCTTGCATGACAGGCTAGGACCTTACAGCAGGGACATTGAAAAAAAGGCAGCAAATTTCAGGTTCTGCATCCCTGGCCAAGGTTGGGACCTGCAGCTTCTTGCAGAGGCAACATGTCATGTTGATGGGACTAATTCGGTAATATCTCTTTGACAGACAATGAGTTGTTATCATCAAACTTTTATTTGGAGAGGAAAACTAAATTTTGGCACAGTGACCTTGAAGGACTGCCAAGATCTGAGGAGAAGTCTGCTCCCTGGCATCCTGTGAAAACTCAGGTTGTGTGGTACAAGTGACAGGGTGGCATAAGTAAGCAAGGAAATTTCAATAAGGATTTGCCATTACAAGAAATGACACAGATCAGAATCCTCCCTTTTGATGCATTCTCCATTAGTTCCCATTGGTCTAACGCTCCATCTAGGACTGAATTTGTTCAGTTATTTTTACAAATTCAAATTCATGATTTCTCCCTAGTTGTGAGAAATATTATGATTTGCAGCCTCACTCTATCCCTCAGTAATACCTGCACATAATTGCATGCAAAAAACCTTTAGAATATATTGCTTAAACTGAATGTGATATATGCCATTTCAGAATCTGTCCATAACGGATTCTCTTGTTTTGATACTGTTTAAGCAAAGTAGTAATAAATTAGCCAATGATGTGAAAGGATTCTTTTTCTCTTCATTGTAAGTTTCTGTTTTCTATGAAAAGGCACTGAAAATTCTTCACAGTACACGCTGCTTAAACAATGCAAATGAGTACATTTTCTTTTCAAAACTGAGTGTTTCTATTCTCAAATGGAAAAAAAAATAAGAATATCAGGTTGTTTGAAAAACCATGAGGTTTTACACCTACAGAGTTCTGTGGCTGATCTAAAAAAGAGAATAAATATGTTCTTGCTTCACCCTTTTCCGTTCCTTATTTGTGTGCACGGGCCCCAGCTGACTGAGGCTGAGATAAAGCGTTATCACACGTGTGTCACTTCCGTTACGTTCCTGGTACATGTAAAATATCAGAACATACAGAAACTAATTGGGCTGAATTCCAGGTAATTACTTTATTTTCCCATCACTGCATCTGTATCATAGGAACTACTTCTCACCTGTGGGATGGGCTTCGCTGAATCTAAGCCAAAACCAACCTACTCTTCCTCCAGTGTGCACATACATCTTAGCTTTTGCATCATTCACTTAACCATCTGTTTGGGAATTCTTCACAATCGTTTTCTTTGTTGTAGATAAAGCATACATCAATTTATCTATTCTGCTGGCATTGATGCATCATAAATTTTGGCAGAAGAAAACCTATTTTTTCAACTTACACAGTCCAGCAATAATCTATGAACAAAAATTTATTTAAGTCTAGCTTCTACTGATTAAAGGTACTATTCAGTTATACATCACACTGAACCCTGTTTTTAATATTACAGAGGTCTTTTAGTCATATACATGAAAGTAAGAGATTAAGTACAGAAGCTGATTCTTTATTTTTCAGGGAAATGTTCTCTTGACCTCCACTTGTCCTTAGGTTTCTTTGAATTTCTTCTACAGGTTGCCTCAGACCCCAGTATCTGTGACTGTTATTTCTTAGTGACACCAAGAGCAGGCTTCCTAAGTTATGACCAACAACGTTACTGCTGGAAATCCTACCATTTGGCAGTTACACTTTGATTTACTCCACATCTAAAAGCCCATCTTGGATCAATTCCATATTAGTCAAGGTTAGCCTTCTGTGGGAAAAACCTGAGTGGGTTTGGGTCAATTTAAACTCAGATTGTGGTCAGGAGGATGTTGCCACCCACCTTAAATCCCATCCCCAGACTCAGCTGGTCAGGAGTCTCTGAACACTCAAATCCATCAACTTAGCCTAGCACTTACTCTCTTTTGCAAAATCCAGAGAAAACACAAGAAGTAGTTAATGCACATTTTCGCATCATTCCACATAACAACATTAGCATCAAAGCAGTGAAGAATCAGATCAATGCAAAGGAAGAGTTTCTAGAATACATTTTATCAGCACAATAAATAATAGTATTGTCTCAGTAAGTGTAACAATCTATGAGCTAAAGTCATGCAGGTGCTTTGGTACTTGCTTCACTTAAGTAAATGTAAAGCATTAAGCACTCAAGTAGTTCTGTTGCTTCCACACATGCAACTGCTTACTTGAGCAATGGTCTCCTTCATCTGTTCATAACCATGTACTATGTACCATAACCACCTGTAGAGCTCAAGTTTAAGGGTCATTTGTTAAGGGCAGAAGCACCAATGAGTATCTTCATTAAAAAAAACCCAACCAAAATACAAGCAAAACGTGCCCACCACCTCAAATTATGTTAAATGGTAGCATACAATTACACTATCCAGGAGAAGGTCCATCAGCTTCCCGTAATGAAAACAATCTAATGCCCAGAACTTCTTGAAATCTTGTCTAAAACACACACTAGTAATGACAGAGCGAGGTTTACATGATAATCTGTCTTTATGGCTCTCTTGAATAGTAAGTGGAGACTGAACTACACTGAACTACATTGCCCAAGAACAGATTAAAGGCGTTTTCTGACTTCGAAGGGGAAGTTTTCAGTCCCAAATACTGTTCCTGGTCAATGTAAAAAATGTATTGCTGTCAGCAGGAGCATGACTGGTGCAATGAATCTAGCTATTTTTTTTCTTCTCCATGTTAATTAACTTATAAAACGGAAAAATGAACATTTCAAATACACAGGAGCTGGTTAAAGCATGTGAGCAAATATTGATCCATATGCTTATTTTTCTTTCAATTCATGTGTCCCAGTGTCATACTAAGTTCAGTTAAAGTAAATTAATGACATGCACTTTTCAAAAGACTGTATCATTTGTGTAAAGGCCCTCATTTTTTCAGTGCTCAGCAACCAATTACAGAACTATCAGATTTCCAAATATTAAGTGTGGCACTAATGTTGGATACTAACCCCTTCATGAAGGGAGGGTGTTTTGAGAGGACTGGGTCTTGCTTTTGCCATATGCCCAGCTCAGACTCCTTCTCCAGACACTGCCTGGTGAGGTTGCAAGGGAAGCCTATGGGGAGGAGAACCAGAAGCAAACAGAGAAGAGTCCTTCAAATCACCTTTATGTGTTGCACCAGGGAGTGAACCCTGTTCCAAGGCAATTTGATGTGAGCTGTCTTGAATTTATTCTACCTGTATGGAGCAAACATTGGAGACACCACCTCAGCTTTCCTTAGATCCTAGGGTTTCTGTACAAGGGGAAGCGGTTCATTAATTCCCCATGACTAGCTCATCAAAGAGCAGCTGGACATATGAACTGAGGACAAGGAAGTAAAGCAGACCTGATATGAATCTAGGAATGATCCCTCTTGACAAGATGCTCAGAGAGAAGGTGTTGGGTGATGAAGATCATGGGTTGTACTGAAAGCAGGTTGGGTTTGGGGGTAACATAGCAGAGTTCTGAAGCTAAGAAGCTGAAGTTGTGGGTCAGATAAGAAACTTTTCACTGAGGAATTCTGACAAGTAAGCAAGTACTGGCTCACGCTTTGCATCAGTAACACCAGCACTGCTTCCTCCTTCCCTGCTACAAATAAACTGAGAAAACGAGCGTGGGACCCAGTCTTCATTGTAGTGTGCTTTTCACTGGGGCTTGTATTAATTATCAGCATCCCTCATAGGCACACTGCAAAGATCCCACCTCAGAGCACACCTCCACAATCGTACTGCTTGAGCAGAAGGGGTTTGTTTCACATGAGACACTTAGAGCTGACCTTGCAGCATCACCTGCAGCCACTGTAAGGCTAGTAAATAAGGCAGATACTGTTCCTCTTTTGATATCCTGTGGGTGCATCCTGCTTCCCTGCACCACCAGCAGCCATCTGTGTGGCTGAAGAGCTGACTTTTGTTCAGTCTTCAGCCTTCCCAAATCTGATGTGTTCCTAGACCTCTATTGAACAGTTATACTACAGAAACACTGGACAATATGATCTTTCTGCAATAGTTATGAACAAATGGTATACATAATGGCATTAAATCATCTCCACTTCAAAACTTCATAGGCGTGAAATAGCCTAAAATTGTAAGAAATGAGGTATCTGCATCACAGTTGGGAAACAGAAGAGACAAAAGTATTTATCCAATGAAGACTATGTCAAGGCTTAGAAAAGAAGTTGCACTATTTCAATCATTGCTATGCATTACTTCCTTGATGGCATGCAATAATAATTGCTTGTCAGTCTTTGCAGTTCAAATCAGTGAAAAAAGTGAAAACTATTTTCTTGCAAAAAATGCTCAGAATCTAATTAGAATTGTACTTTTTTTTTTAAATGAAGATCAGACTCTGATGCATTCATTTGGACTGTTTTCTACCATTGAACTATTCCCCAAATCCCACCGATTTCCATTTGAAATAAAAAAAAAATAAATCACAAAACAGTTCAGTAACTGAGCTATTATTCCTAAAACCATTAAGTGTGATATAAAATACACAGCATTTCTTGACACCCCCACACGATTCTCTGTTGCTAAAGAGTATCTGCTACGCGATCTTTGACACTTCCTTTTTTTTCTTTCCCTTTATATTTGCAACCTCTGCTCTTCAGAGACTTTGTGGAAATTTGCTCAGCTTGCAGGAAGAAAATGCTCGAGTTGATAAAAGCTAAAAATAACTCAGCAGAGGGCTGCCCAATAAGTTAGCTTTAGGATGAGTCATGGAAAAGCCTGGAAGTATTGTCAGCGTACAAGTCATATGGCTTTCTGCTTCATTTGGATGTGCTTGTGAAGTGTGTGAAAGTCTCATGAAAAGCACTCGTTGAGTGTATCAATAGTGCTGCAATAGTGCTGCACATCTTTCAAACAATTTGGGGACATTTATACTTCCTTTTGGGAATTAACTGTACTGCATCTTACAGGAACTGAAATGGAAATAAAACTGGACAAAACTTAGCAAACTCTTTTGAATTTCTTCCATCTCAGAGTAAGACATTTTGGGAAAAAATAGTGAAACAGTAACTATTCTAATTTTCACATAAGGCTTTTTATTCTGTCTCATCTGTTTTTTCTATAAATGAAAAACGCCAAGGAAATAGAAGATAGCTTCTATATAGATAGTTCAAGATACAACTATAGCAAGGTGTAAGCAAAGCTATCTGAGAAACTGTTTCCAGAAAACAGTTGTTTGTGACTCATTTCTAAATGGAAGGCTGTATTAAGTGTGGTTCTACAGGTGTTATTCTCAATCTTGTACTGTTGACGTGTGTATCTTCTGCAACAAAATATACTTACTAAATCTCCAAACACAGTAGCTAGAAGAGGCTATAGGTGTGATAGAGAGCAAGAGTAAAGTTCAAAAGGATCTTGCCAAAGTAAATAGGGTGGTATTTAAAAAGGAGAATGCTGGATTTTGTACTTCAGAGTCATCCCTCAGTAACAGTCCATGGCGCATATATAGAAATATTTATATACATCAAGGGGATTAACTAATCAGGCAGTAATTCTGCAAAAAAATATCTTGGAGCTAGATTGCATCC
This sequence comes from Mesitornis unicolor, assembly GCF_000695765.1. Classification (NCBI taxonomy): domain Eukaryota; kingdom Metazoa; phylum Chordata; class Aves; order Mesitornithiformes; family Mesitornithidae; genus Mesitornis; species Mesitornis unicolor. The sequence continues at coordinate 79,748 of NW_010171498.1, forward strand.
TCAACAGCACATGAGATGACAGTGTCCTGTTGTTGGGGGAAAAAAAGAAAGATAAGGTTCATATTTCTCATTAGGTTCTATGATATCTATTCTATCTACTGAACCTTCAGGTAGCTATGGAAGCACTGTGTCCTTCTTGACAGCACACTCAGAAAGTGGTAGACTGATAGACAAGCTTCTAGAGAAAAGCAGTGCAAAAAATTCATCGTTCACAGCCAAACACCTAGAAACTTGCAAGAGAAGTTTGAGACAACTAAGGCTTTAACCCTAAAGAAGAAAAAACTGAGGTGACATGTAGCAGTCTTCAGTTACATAGAGACTGCTACAAGAAGGAAAGAAATTGTATTTTCTATGTCTGTGGAAGACATGAAAAGAGGTGATGGGCAAAAATTCAGCTATGGATGTTGGGACAGTTTCATGGTCAGAACAGTGAAGGCTTGGAATGGATGAGTAGGAGAAGCTGTGGTAACTTCATCCCAACCAAGTGATGAAAATCAATGTCTAAACTAACACAAGCTCTGGAGAAAGAGTTAGGAGAGGACACTTTGCCATGTAAGTTCCTTTCTTAGATTTGATTTTTTATGTTAAAGTAGCTATCATAGAATACCAAGCATAACAGCTGGAATTGACCATTCTTACTCCAAACAGTTTACAGTAGTTAGAAAAGAAAATGAGGAGCTAACGTGTTAAATCAAGCAAGGCTGTGCAACATTTTGGTCAATTAAGGCAAATTACAGTCAAGAGAGATAAACAGCGGGGTTTTTGGGAGCTCTGTGGTAGAAAATGGTTTTAAGGGGAAGTTGAAAGGGAAGAAATGAGAGGTTTGAAGAACCAATTTAAAATGATTATTCCACAGATCTACCAAGATAGAAATCCCAGGAAAGTCCCCATCTCTGAGCCTATGAAGTCAACCCTTCTCTAAATGCACTCATGTAAACAGTGTGATGATCTTAGCACACTGTAATCTAGGATGAACATCTATCACAGACACACTGAAGCTGCGGTTTCCTAAAGAGCTGAGACAAGGTACTGGTTTCTCACAGCCAAAGGGAGAGGTTTTGTGGTCATCCATCTCTGGCCTCCAACCACCTGGTCCCATCCCAGTCTGGTCTTAATTCTGATGCCCAGTGCCATCTCTGTGAGCTGACCCAGCAGAAAGCTGCTGGGGTTTATGCTGGGATGTTTTTGAGCAGACCAGTGAGTTAATGGGGTCACAGAGGGGGAATTTGGTAAGTGCCAACCTCAGAGTAAGAAGAACGTATGGCTAAGCTGGGAGAATGGGGCAACTTCTATAGAAGAATGGCAAGCCAGAGGAATAATGCAAAAAAAGGACAAATCACTAAGAAAGCTTATTTGTTATAAAAGAATTAATGCAAGAGGAATAAAAAAAAAGAAGAAGACTGGGATTTAGCTGGACAGGAAGATGGAAATATGTTCTTGATTTAAGGTGCTTTGTTACACTCCCTTAACTGCATGGTCATGGCTTGGCAGCCTTTCAGACTTCAGGAGGCATTGTGCAAGCCTCTGATAGGAGGGGTTTCCTTTGATGAGCTGGCCATTGTGACTTTACAAGAAATTGTACGGTACTTCCTCTCACCCATTACAAACCACAGTTTTCTGAATGAATTTTCTCCTCTTTTGTTTTTAGCAGTTTAACCCTTAGCCTTTCTGACTCATGTTTTCTATTCTGGTGCAGCGTGCAAGCCAAGGTGAAAACGAGGACAGCCTACACGAACGAGACTCCACTGCCTGCGGTTTGACAGAGAAACTGAGCATTGCATGGAGCAGCGTTTGTGCTGAAGAGCAGTTTGCAGGTCTGGTAGTGTGGTATGAGAAAAAAAAACCCTTTCTTGCAAGTCAAATGAAGAATGTCAGGCAGCTATTGACACTGCTGGTGACTCATCTGTACTCTCCAGCTTGTACTAATTGCTAAACTCTGGAGGTGTGGTGTGGGCAACAAGGGTAAAATGGTATAATTAGGGAAATGACCCTTTCACAGTTAATGGACTGAATTAATCTGAAGGTGAGAAAATGGACCAACTAGTTAATAAATTAGGTAGATATTCTGAGCTAAATTCATTTGTTACATAAAAAAATGAATCACATTAGGGTATCTGCTGGAAAGAAACTCTTGCTGCTCAAGACAAACACAGGATTTTTTGAAATACATGTGGCATAAAAAGAACTAAGTAGGGACAATAGAGGATGTACAAAAGTGGAGTCCCTCTTGTGGTCACTACTGAGTATTCTGAAATTAGACTGGAAAGTAAGGAGTCAAAGTCATGATGTCTTAGCGAGGATCTACCCTGGGCTATGAAAGGCCTTTGAGTCTTTCCTTGTGCAATCAGCACAGAAGTCACAGTGTGAAGAGCACTGGCTATTACCTTCCCTCATACTTGTGTCCAAAGGGGAATAAGAAGGAGGTAGGGATATTTCTCATTCAACCATGATAATGGACGGTGCTAAGAGTTCTAAGCAATGGCTGAAGAAAAGGCATCTTCCCAGGACCCTCTCAGGAGATATTAGGATCCAGCAAGATCTGTAGGGTCATGTTCCAAGCAGTCTACTGCTAAAAGGATGAATCAATGTGTGACAGAAAGACCAAGGGATTTCTTGCTTCCCAAAACAGCTGATGGGATCAGTATGTCTTTCTTCAGATATGGAAAAGATCTTTTTTCCCTTAAATAAAAATAAAATAAAATTATCTAAATAAAAAATTAAATAAAAATATTTTCCATATAAACATGAAAAAGACTCAGAAAGTCTGTGACCTCCCTAACTGTTGTCCTACAAGATTGATAGAGCTCTGTAGTGGCCTGGGTTTTTGGGACAAAGAGAGATTTGATAGGGAGACACAACCACTTACTGAAGATATTGTGGGAAATGAGGATAAAACCCATAAGTGAACTGATGGCTGAATCTACATAGGAGGCTGGTGGATGGAGCTGGCAGGTAGCAGACAGCTCTTTCTGCTTAAACTTGTCTTGCTGCTCTGCAAAAGGAATTAGATCTTTGAGTCCCTCTCTTTAAAATGTCACACAACAGTCAGCATGAGCAGACAGTGCAAAATCTCCACTGTAATACCTACAAAATTTTCAAAAGCAATTTGATATGTGATATCACTTTCGTCCTGCTCAGTCCATCCATCTGAACTGAATTCTTCTATGGGAAATGACTCATTCAGCATCCATGAAATGCCCACATAGGGACGTTGCAGTGGTGGGGCTCATAACGGGTCACCTCTGTCCCAATTGCATTGCTATTTCCTTGGGTGACTGCAGTACCTTCAGAATGGAGGTAGAGGCATAGTTTAATAGACAGAGTGGAACATATCAACATCTTTCAAGCAAATCAGATACCTTAACACAATTTTTATTTCCTGTCTTAGAATTTTTTAGGTTACATTTATTATTTATTTTTGCCTTTAGTTCTGTTTTTCTTCTCTATTTGGCTGCTGTCACTTGTGACCAAGGCACAGTGATGCTGCACCTGTCTACGACCATAACAAGGCCTAAAATGTTCACCCTCTTCTAGGTTATACTCTGCACAGGAGATACCCATAGACTGTAAATAGTAGAGACTTCCGTGCTAGCACATTAAGTCCTTCAGCTGCTACTGTGGTTTTAATTTTGAACAGTGCTATGAGCACTTCAGACAGTGAAGTGTAGCTGTCATTTATCAGAAGGAAAAAGAAATCCTGAGAACAAGAAAGCATCTTTTCACTCAGTTTAGCATTTGACGTCTGTATTTGAGTCATAAATTGTCAAAGATTGATGAACAAGGTGCACTCATGTCATTTTCTCCATACAGAGCACCTTTCCTCTATGACTCTCAAAGTTTTTCACCAATTGTCCTTCAGTCAGCAAGTATAGCAAAGATGGTCAAGTTGTGCTCTATTACTAGTTCAATGCCTCTGTAAAATCAAGTGGACCTGGGCTAGTAGTGAATAAAAAAATGGCTAGGGAAGGGACAGCATGTGATAGTTGATCAGTGATGTTTAAATGCTAGTATGGTGTGTAGCATGATCTGGGAATGTGCCAAATAGCACTATCTCCCTGAATTTGGGCCCCTATACATCCCTATATGCAGTTGAGTTTGCATCTGCAAACCCTCCTGTCGCACTGAAGGAAGGTAACTTATGTTCTTAGTTTCATGTTATAAAAATATTACATTAGTTCATGCACTGTGAGCTGGAAAAAAGAACCCTAAACATCCAAAATAACATTTACATTTTGGGCCTACAAAGGGCAAAGTGCTGTATCGTACAGCTGCGGCCACTCCGTGCTACCTGGCCACACAATGACAGGTTGCTCCCTGGTGACAATGAGTCGATCTTAACGCAACATATTGCCTAGGCATCTCCCAGTGGGCAAAAGAGAAAATGCAGATCCTGCTTTTCATCCAAGCAAGGTAGTAAAGTGGACTCTAGTAAGACTATGTAGGGACTACATTCAAAAGGTTTCAGAGCCAGACATTAGATACACCTCTTCTGAAATCATTTGCAGACAGCAAGGATGTAAATTGTTTCAATCAATTAGATCAGTCCCTGCAAGGGTGTGAGGTACTCTAATATGCATACAGCTGGCAAATGCTCACCCAAGCATCATGGTCTGCATTCTAGCAATATTTGATTTGATAGAGAAAGAATTTGGTTGCTGTGTCCAGCCCTGTTTAGTGCAGTTAAAAACTGGAAATTGCTTTACACTGACCAGAAGGCTCTGGCAATGCAGGAGTGTTTTGAACCTTGTATTCTCTCGCTACTCCATCTTCCTCCCCAGCTTCTCTGTGCACTGCCAAACCATAACCCAGGACTGTGCACTCAAATCTCCTGGTGAGGCAGACGCTTTGGATGAACTGTGCACAGCATTGCAGAACAGGAAAGGGAAGTCTGAAAGGGCAGAAGACCAGCAATTTTGGAGCTACAACGTACAGCTATTTTGATGAAGAAATTAGGAGGAAGCATAACAGAAAGCAGTAAAGCAAGCAGTTTCTTTTTTAAAGCCATTGTGGCTTAATTGAAAGGGCTAATGATTGTAATAACATGGTGCACGTGATGTAGTTACCAAGTGCTGTTATGTTACAGGCATGTCAAAAGGATTGAAAACCAAGCTCCATAACATAAGCTTGGTAAAGTGGGGAAAAGTGAAACAACCCTGTCACTGTGCAATTTTGGGCAGGAAAATTACACTTCATTGACTGAGTTTTTTAGACATGATTTGGACAGATAACACTGCTTTATGTAATCTTTTTTTTTCCTGCTTTGTAAGATTTTAAGAGTACTTGAACAATATGATAAGGTTTCCTCAAATTTTATGAAGTTAAACAGTGAAGTTCAGTTTCTTCATAGCTTTGCTTGACTTTGTTTGGGATGTGTTTGGTTTTCTGTGTGATTTTCTTTGTGGGTCATTGCATGATACATTGGCTACTTTGAAAAAGTCAGATTAAGAGGTTGGCTGTTGGCTGGTTTTTTGTCACCATGTCACTTGTGTCAATAAAATGTGTTTGGTGGGGTCACACAATAATGTGCCTTACTGCAATAATGCTCAAAAAACCCCAAGTAAAGCATTTTCCATGTTTCAGGTAATCACACACTAAAAGTGTTGTCACTCCATGCTCTAATGAAGGAACTGAGCTTTTCAAAAAAGGTCTCCTTTCTCTCTAGGGTGTAAAATAACCACTGACAGTAAGTAGCAGCTGAGTAACATTTAGTGTTTGACTAAATTTCCCTGTTCTTCTCAGAAATGCCTACTTCCCTTTGCTGAGGGCTGTGTAAGAACTTTGTCTCCATGCACATGTCTCCCTGCACACATGAAGGAATAGCGCCTATGAATCTTCCAGCTACCAGTCAAAGCCTGCAAGCTCACACCATAAAACATCTTTCTCAGACCATAAGAGGTTAAGCCCCAGCCATAACTAATATGAAATGTCAGATGGCTGCATGTTGAGGGCACAAACCAGATCCAGCTCCCTTCTCTGTTATGGTCCCTGAGTGAAATTACTGACTTGTTACAGCTGAGATGATCCAGCAGCTCACTGCTGCCAAAAAAATTGAAGACTCTTTTCTTAACTCTGCTTCCTGCACAAGGGGCTTTCCTATTTTCTGTATACACTTTGGTACTCAGTTGACATTTGGCTGAGCCAGGTCAACTCACAAAACCAGCAGGTAAGTATTCACACTTATTTTTTCTGGGTTAGTTCTCTGCTGGCTTCGTGAGCTGAATTGGTTCAGAAAAGGGTCTGATAATCATCAGATCTGGCAGAGGAAATGGAGATGGTCTGGGGATAGAGAAGAGCAAGATCTACAGCATACAGTTTCACCCTCTCTGATTGAAAAGGAGTCACTTCTCCTTCTGTGCATGAATAAAATGAGGAATACTCTTTCTTCTTTTCCTCATAGGGTCGTTGTGTAATGCTAAAGACTGCCAGGCTATAGCAGTGAGAGGGAAAAGGATGCAAGTTTTTGCCTTGAGTCTGTCGCTTAACTATCAAAAACGGCTTTATTATATCCCTCAGTATTTTTCAACAGTTTTCTTTAGATAACATTTATCTTGGAAAGTTTATTTTCTCTTAAGAAAGGCAAAATTAGTTATTGTATGCACTATCCCATATGTATTTTCAATAGATGAGTTCACCCTTCTGCCTTCTGGCAGGAAACAAACCCATAGAAAACCGCAACCACAGATCCTGCTGCTTGAATCTATCTATCAAAGCCTAACATTCTTTTCAATTACCTTTAACTTGTGGTGGTGGATTTTTTTTTTCCATTCTGATCACTATTTCTGTGGATTTTGAGTTAAAATATCTCCTCCTTGGTTCCAGATTGATACCATTTGACTGTGAGGCTTTCAATCAATTCTTTCAAGGCTTCTGCTGATTGCAGACTGACAGCTAATTGAAAAGCAAACCAGACAAATGCAGTTACACGGGGCTCCGCCACTGACAAGCAGAGATCATCAGGAGTCCCTGCAGGAACTGACACAGCTTCTCCATGTTAAATAAGGCTATAAAACTTCCCTTCCATAAAAACCCCAAAACCAAACAAAACCTGCACTGAGCACATCAGGCAAGATACTGGCTGTGGAGCATTTAAAATGCTAATTAGTGTACCTCTGACCATAAGTCAGCTCCATTCTCAGTTATGAACTGATGACTAAAGTTCTACTAATGATGGCTATGTTGCAACATGCATTTGGAACAATGAAATGGACTTAAAAGAACAAATTTTGCAGTTGGTTGCACTAAGCTATCTTTCTTGGTGCAGTGAGGCTGCAGTTGCACAAACACAGTCTAGTTCTTCGGTTAGGAAGGGAATGGTGCATGTGGTCACCCACAGCTGGTTAGCTTCTGTGCCTGAGGGGACCATGTCCTGCACAGCACGTGTGCCAAAGCACATGCTTTTGGGCATTCTACTGAGTGGAGGCTACAGCTGCACAAAGACTTTGGGTTGCACAGAGGATGCCATAGTCCAGGGCTGGGTATCTGATGAGAGAAGCTCTCTTTGGGGATCTTGCAGCAGGTACTTGAGCCCTCATATGGAAAGCAGTGCCCACTCTTGACTTCAGGAGCCCTTCTCTTTGCATACCATGTGAAACGTCATACCTGAGTCTTTAGACTCAAAGGTCTCTTCTGTGCAGTGCTGTTTCCTTGACAGAAGGAGAAAAAGACATGCCCTGAAATATGTCCTGGAGTGCAACGCCTGTTACCCCTGACTCAGTGGAAATGTAGCTGGTGAAATCCAGTGTAAGAGGTTTGTTTCATGGCTGGTTGGTCGAGTCATGGAATGGACCTCAGCAGACTGCATTAATAGAAAGGCAGTAAATCAACTGAGTAACAAACCCTATGGCTCAGAGCTGCCCTGTGCCCCTCTCACCAGAGACAATAGGTCAATCTGTCATCTATGATGCCTTGTTACCACAACCTCTAAGCTCCACACAAGGTTTCTGGAGAGTAAGAAAATCCCGCTTGCCCCTGTTATCAATTACTTCTAATGATGCAGAGAAACACACAGTGGGATTTTCACAGCTGTCTGCTAGGCTGTTTTGTTTAGACTAGTAAATAACCCTTAAATATATTCTTCTCCCATGTAGGAAATGGGATGGTAAGCCTTTCCTTCCTCACAGCCTTGCCATCTGTAACTGAGGGTACGGCTGTGCTCAACGCAGTGGGGTCACAGTAGAGGTGAAAGGAAAATGCAGGAATAAAGCTGTAGATGCCTGATCAGAAAACAGCAATATTACAACTTCGGGATACTGTCACTGATACATGTGATTGGCCAACAGATTCAAGAGCTCTCAGACTTTTTTTCGTAGTTTTTTACCTTGAATATTTCCAGCACTGGAGTGCTTAGCTTTCAGTGCCCAGGTTACAGAGGAGGGTGTGTGTCTTGGTGGAGCAGGGTGAATTAAGTCCTTGTCATCTGTCAACCATTTCTGATGTCCATGTGGCACAGTGTCTTCCTTCGGGGAGTAACCTGTTTTAGCTCTGCAGCATATGCCCAGGGCAGAGCACGGTGCTGCTCTTGCGCGCAGGACATGCACTCAAGTGAATCCTGAATGCTCAACTGAGCACATGTGCACAGGGGGTGAATGAAGTCATGGTTTTTTCCCAGCTGTACTCTGTGAGTCAGGTTATTCAGGGTCCTGGTCCCTAGTGTACAGCTGCCAATTCCAAGGGCTAACTGTAGGATACTTAAAAATCAGCTCACAATCCATCACATCGTGCCAAAAAAATCAGAGTACTCCAAGCCTTCCTTCTCTAGCGTAGTTGGCTTTCTGCTTGCTCGCATTACACAACACATCACTGAAACAAAGACAGAGCAAACATGAACTAATGTGTCCAAGAAACTGGCAGCAACTCAAGTATAGGTCAAAGTTATCTATCTCTTGCCTTCCCCAGAAATCATGAGTGGAGTGTGGGAAAGAGCAAAACCATTTTTTTTTTCTTTTAAAGATTTTAATTCTTTTGCTGGAACATGCCCAGGAAGGGAGTTCTTGGCATTCAATGACTAGCTTACAGGTGTGGGTATTTCCATGGAGCAGGCGGAAGCAGAGCTTTAAGAGTGACTGCAAAATAAGACTCCCATTTCACAAAACAGATGCAAAACATGGAGGATTTTGTGCAGTTATTTCCCTGTACACACATTGAGTTGTTGGTTTCTGTCAACCCACTGGTTCAAGAGCTGACAATTGGGCAAGCACAGTTGTTTTCAGCCTGCTTTGTGTTATTTAGCTGCTTGCAAAGTGGAAATTCAGTCTAAATTAACCTGACTTTCTATAATATATGCAAAGGGAGCCAGCCCTGTTTGCATGCAAGCCCTCCTATTTGTGACTCCATATGACGGGTTTCGTGCTCAGGTGTTTTTCAGAGTTTAAAGTCACTTTCCTTTTGCCTGCAGATGGAAGGCACTAAGGCATTATTTATACAGGCCATAATGTTGTAGATGTTATTCCATCACAAAAACTCCCACCCACCTCTCCGTCTTTGATGGAGATATTCATAAAACAGAGCTTTAGGTAATGGGGACACTTCCTTTTATAAGTCAATGTATACACATTATATCACCAGTAGAGGAGCCCCTGAAGGAGCTCAGAGCACCCTGCAGCACTGTCCCTCTTTCTGGGTGAACATCTGTCCTGCTGGCTAGAGGACACCTAGGGAAAATCCAGGCCTCTGAGCACACGTGGTGCCAATGTGCGCACACACAGACACACACACACTCTAAGGCACTAGTTTGTTTCTTCCAATTAATCTGTTTACAAACCTGTTGAGGCTAGGATACCTATGTTTAGCTACTTAAGAATTGCTTTTATGGTTGTGTAGAATATACTGTCTATCATTATATATACAAGTTTATAACTTTTCCTTCTGTGGGGGCTATGTCTTTTTCAACCCTCTTTGTTCTTCTTGGGAAAGACCTGGAGCCGTGACATGACTTTCCCTCCACAGAACTCAGTACCTTATGAGGTTGGAGTAAATTTCAGCCGTTTTCAGTAGAGCACTTCTATGTAATAGCAACCAGTCCATTCAAACCTTTCCCTCCTCAAGTCTAATGTTAACAAAACAATACGAATAATAATCCCAAATTCAAATGCATGATCTATTTCTAATATTTTCCTCCTAGGATCTGAATGTGCAGTATAAGAAAATGCGGTTTTCTTTCAAGGTTTAGAAAAGGAAGGTGAGATGAAAGAGAGAAATTATTTCTCCACACACTGTGCAGAAGGAGCTGCCTGGCAGTATTAAGTGTGTGACAGAGCATCACCAAAATCCCTGGAAGTTCTGCTATTGACTTAATCAGGCAATATGACCCTTCCTCTAACACATGGTCATCTTGCTTCATAGAGAGCATCTGAAGAAACAGAACAGCAAAAATGTAATTTTGTCCACTTAAACATAACCAAGCCTCAGGAGATAAGGGGAAAGTATCTGTAAGGAAGAATGCTGCGCTTGTGGGTGAGACACAAGTCTGGCTCAGGAAATGGGTAGACTGTACTATTCTGTCACAAGTTTCTGCTGTGAACTGATGCTGGTCCCTTAATCTCTGCTGGTTTTGTTTCTCTACAGTGATAACATGGGTTTGGTGCACTTCTAATATGGTTTTTCCCTTTGTTCTCTCTTGAAACTCTTTGATGCATTGGTCTTCTAAGACTTCAGACTCCCGGAGCAGTAGTATCAGGCTGAAGTAAAAATTAGAATCCTTGATGTACTTCTTATAGGGCTTTCTCCTTATTATTAAACAAAAGCATATTTTTCAGTTTTTATGATCAATGTTTGTGGTGTAAGCACAATTGAAGATAAATAAGTTTCGTTATATCATGCAATGATTTGAATAAAAGTCAGTTCTACAGTTCTTCAGCTGGCTGCACCCAGTTAATTTTTAATAACAAAAGTTTTGTCTTAATTTTTGAAGTATTTATAAGTACCTGACCTGTGAGTACTTTAGAAATGTCACTCTTTCTTAGTTATCTGAAAAAAACCTGTATGGTCCTTGAGCCGTTCACTTCCTCCTCTGGGTTACAACATTTTTGTAATGAATGGAGCTTAGGGATCCCCTGCTTTGCAAATCTGGAAAGATTGAAGCCTGAGAACTGGCATGAAACTGGAATGAACTGATAGGAAAACAATGCAAATCTTTCTGGAAATGCTTTCTCAAAGCATTTTACCTTCAACAAATTAGTGACCTTGGCAACAGCAAGGCTGAGCCTTGCAAGTTAACCTTGAAGCATTCCCAAGCTTTAGGTAAGTCTTCATTCTTAGGCTTTCTTTAGGACCAATGTCTCTGACATTTCATGGTTGACCTGTTACTCATATCTGACTTTGTTTTATTTTCTCCATGAATAAACCAGCTTTTACTACCTGTTTGCACATGACACCAAGATGACTGGTGCAGTCGACGTGCTAGAGGGATGGGATGTCATCCAGAGGGACCTGGACAAATTGGAGAGGTGGGCCCATGTGAACCTCATGAGGTTTAACAAGACTAAGTGCAAGGTCCTTCACCTGGGTAGGCTCAATCCTTGTTACCAATACAGACTGGGGGATGATGTGATAGAGGGCAGCCCTGTGGAAAAGGACTTGGGGGTACTGGTGGAGGAAAAGGTGGACATGAGCTGCCAATGTTCATCTGCAGCCCAGAAGGCCAACCACATCCTTGACTGCATCAAAAGCAGTGTGGCCAGCAGGATGAGGGAGGTGATTCTGACTCTCTACTCTGCTCTGGTGAGAGCTCACCTGGAGTACTGCATCCAGCTTTGGAGTCCAACACAAAAAGGACATTGAAGCGCTGGAGCAGGTCCAGAGGAGGGCCACAGAGATGATCAAAGGGCTGGAGCACCTCTCCTATGAAGCTAGGCTGAGAGAGTTGGGGTTGTTCAGCCTGGAGAAGAGAAGGCTCCGGGGGTACCTTATAGCGACCTTTCAGTACCTGAAATCTGGGAAAAAGCTGTTTACAAGGTCATGTAGCAATAGGATGAGGGGTAATGGTTTTAAACTAAAAAAGAGTAGATTTAGGTTGACTATTAGGAAAAAGTTCTTCAGTGTGAGGGTGGTAGATCACTAGAACAGGTTGCCCAGAGCGGTGGTGGAGGCCCCATCCCTAGAGATATTCAAGGCCAGGCTTGATGGGGCTCTGAGCAACCTGATCTGGTAACATTGTCCCTGCTCACTGCAGGGGGGTTGGACTAGATGACCTCTAAATGTCCTTTCCAACCTGACACATTCTACGATTCTATGATTCTATGATTCTATGATGTTATGATTTGGACACCCCAGTGGTTAGCCTCTCTACACTCTCATGGACTCAATAGCCATAAAGATGACTCAGCAGACATCCTCCATCCACTAAGACAGATGGCAAAAGCTGTGTTGACCACAAATACGAAGGGTAAGGCTTGAGAGATACCTCTGTAATGCTCTTGCCCACTGTGAATAAAAAGGAAATACTTAAGTTGTAAGAGTCAGTTCTGAGTATTTATCTTCCTATCAACTTTGATGAATGAAGTGTATGGAGTTTTCCACTGTCATGCTCAATCTATGTGAAAGGTTAGCTTTTTAAATGTTCCTGCTCTTTTCCTTGTTACATATTAGTCCTTCATCTCTTTTATGCTGTTAGTCATGCATGCCTTCACTGTGAGAGAAAGATGGGGTAATTTATAGGAAAAGAAACTGTTCATTTTACTCCTCATCATCTACCATTCACTCATTTCTAAGAGCTGGAGCATGATGACTCAAAGTTAAACCATTTTCAAAATGTTACCTCCTGTATCTTTGGAAATTTGAGAGCAGTGTTCTCTGAGTCCAGTGACCTCTATTTTCTCCACACCCAGTGCATATTTCCTAACTCAAGCATTGCCTGAGTGAGTGATCACATTTCTTGTTCCCCTCATTTTAAGAATCAGCTGTTCTCATTCTCTCTCCCTGTGTAATCCTCTTGCAATATCCATATTTGATTAACCTGAGCCTGATGAAAAATCTTTTTGAAGTCAATGGAAATATGCCCATAATATTCAGCAGACTGTGTGGACCAGGCACATACTAGAATGAACTGGAAACCTTCCAAGGGAGTAGTATTTTTTATTCCTTTTTTTTCTCTCTTTC